>NW_010419497.1:29867-46287 GCF_000710305.1 Buceros rhinoceros silvestris | reverse complement strand
GGAAGCAGGAAGAATGGACATGCTGTAGTAGACACAGGACAGTCAAGCTAAACTTCTGGAGCTATCAGGGCCCCAACTTCTTCCCCTGAAACAAGAGTCAGCTTAAACAATCTGGCCTGAAAAACTGCAGCAGGTCAGCAGCTGAGTCACAAACAGGTCTTTCATGCTTCAGGATAACAATTCATGACACAAAGCTGGAGAGATTGTTATATCTTAGAATCACAGACTTGTTTAGGTTGGAAAAGACCTTTACGATCACTGAGTCCAACTGTCCAACCAGTCTTCATCCATCCAAATCCAATCTGATGCTGTAATTCTGCTCAAAATCTGGTCTAATGGCTGCAATGAGGGGCGATAAAAAAGATTGTGCCTTTTTCAGGATGAAAATGAACTTAGCAGAATTAGCTATGTCGCAGGAAAAGAAACCCTGCTCGACAGAATCGCGTTATTTAAAGCTTTTGATTGACCTGAGGGACTTCCTAAACTTTCTTTCCTCTGACTCCCACTCCCCCCCACTATCAGAGTCTATTTTGTCATGAAACATCTAAAATTAATAAATTTTAATCTCCTGGGTCTCCTGGCTCACTCTTCCTAGTTGGCGCCTCAGTTGAGTAATGGGTCATGACGTTGACATTCCTCCAGTGATGTATTGCTTGCTAGTGTGGCACTGACCAGGAAAGGCAGGTCAAATAGTCTTTTAATTCAATCTTTTACAGCTAGAGATGAGAATGCTATAAAAAAAAAAAAGAAGAGGAGATCTATGTGATACTCTCCCCAGTGAGACTATCCATGGGGGAGAGAGCGACGCAACACCGGGAGCCATGGAGAGCCATATCTCAGGAAACATGGCTTATTTTGGGGACAAGCCAAAGACAAAATAACAAGTGAGAGGGAAATGATGGAGAGGTTCTGGGAGATTTTTCACTAGCTGATTACCTTCGGTTTAAAGGTTTGGCTCCAACTTCTTTTCAGGTGGCTTCACCCAGAATACCCTTCACAGCAGTGGAATACTGTTACTTCTGGGATGTTACAGCTGAGGACATTAAACTTGGTTTTCTGTCTGTGATTTTGATTAATAGTGTTTCTTAAAATATGTGTGGTTTCTGTTAGGCCATTACTCCTGATGGCACTGTCCTGAAGTTTCTTAGGTTGCTGCAATTAATCACACTGTTTCTTAAAGTTTAGTCTTTAGCGTGTCGTCTTAACTTCATGAGGAAGTGGAGTCCACAGAAACAAGAACAGTGGGGAAAAAAAATAGTGAATTGCTTAGCAAGCCACTACCACTTTGGTTAGGATTATTTGATAACCATTTAAACAGCCAAATTCAGTGCGACATGATTTGTTTTTATCAGCTCCCACTCCACTTGATGGAGTAAAATTTGTCTGATGCAGTTCTATTTGATATACAATTTGAGCAAACGTTTCCCAAATCCAGAAAATGCTCCATTTCAGAGTTCTGAATCCCTTTTCTCATCATTGCTTTGCCATTTTATTACTCCTTGCATAAGAGGCATGTCCTTGTTCTGCAGCTCCTTCTAGCTTTTCAGTCTTTGTTTCTCTGTCACTAAAACCATCGTCAGGAAACCCATGCACCAACTTGCTTCCCTGGAATGAGCAGAGACACGTGTGCTCTCACTTGCTAAGGACGCTGCTATAGTTTCAGCAATCTGATTCCAGAAAGTTCTGACAACTGTCATCAATGAAGGTCTGTATTTCTGCTCAATCCATAATAGTGCTTTTTGTTGTTGTTGCAACCCCACATATTGTTTGCACTGATCCATCTCTTCATGCAGAAAACCAAATGTCTACTTTTCATCTTTGCCAAAGTCATCCCACAGCATTTTAAAGTCGAGGAAGAAATTCTGACACTGCTATTCATTCATCATTGACACTGGAAAACGATGAGATATTATAAGAATGTCACAAGAAAGGAAAATGTTTATATTTTACTTCTCATTTCTTGACCCTCTGAGGTTATTTGCTTCACATTTTCAACTTTTATCCACATCCTGGAAGGCTAGCGACTCCCTCTACTTAATGGAAGCTTAGATTTTCATGAACTTCCCTTCCTCCAGCAGCTAGGGCACAGAAAAAAACAAATACCACAAGACTTTGATAAAATTGAAAAAGCTTGGCAACACTTCTGCCTCCGGTTGATTAGCTCTTGACTCCATGAGTAATTTGATATCAACCAATGGGGTAAGCCAGCAGTAGATAGTATTCACTGTGAATAAAGCTGGCAGAAGTATGTCCTGTTTGAAAGAAGACATGCTGAAGAAGGCTCCCAGCTTGATAGTCTTGGTTATAAAATATCCTCCATATAAAATGCATGTGCGGATATACACACACGTATATCTAGATACACACCTACGCTGTCTAAACTACTGCACCAGCTTCCAAACTAAACTTGGGTTTACTTGGGTTATGGTTCCAGCATGACAAATAAACCACCAAGCGAGTATTTCTCTGTTAATCTTGAATCAAGCGCATCTGGATGAAAAGAATTTGTTTATGGCTTGCCTCTTAAATGCTGAGCTGCCACAGAAGGAGCACAACCGTGCGATCACAAGATGACAGCCAACGTGAGCTGACACACAAATACCAGGCTGGCCAGAGGGGAGCATTGCTGCATCTGACAATACAAAAGGCTGGGGGTTTAGAGCATTTGGATTTCTTGGTTGTGTAGATTCCTTGAGGTATAATAAATACATGTGGCAGCCTCCCCTTTAGACAGGACTCTTGAAAAACCTCTTTCTCTCTCTCTTCTACTTGATTGCTGATTTTGACACAACTTGTAAGAATTTAATTGCCTTTTAAATTTCAGCTGCCTCTGTTGAATTTACTTGAAATCCACTGCTTTAAAATGATTATTGTGGGGACGCACAGTGTGAATGCAAAATAGGGGGGTGAAAAAAGGAGCGTGTGTGTGATGTATTCAGCTAATAGAAGTAACTCTGGCTTATTTCTGTCTTCTATCACAAATTCCCATGAGAAGCACTAGCTGGCATTTGTAAATGGCAGCTGCTGCGTATGAGCTAGCGCAATCAATCTTCGTGCTACTGCAGCTCTCCACATAAGAATAATCAGTGACTGTGAGTCGACAGGCTGAAGCATGTACCATTTATCCCTGTCCACTCAAAAGTATCAAAATAACAGCTCACCAAGGCAGAAAATAAGGCAGTAGCTTCTTATTATCCTATCCAATACGAATACAGTAGTTTCACACAGGACATTTACAAAGTCTTACCTTACACATTCATCTCGCTTTACTGGTCTGATCTACTCAGAGACAAATGAAACCAACCCAACAGACAATATTGCATTAATGTCTTTCTGATGTCACTGCAGTCTGATTTATAAACTGATACTTGGTTCCAAACATATGATCTTGTTTATCAGTAAAGCCCAGAGTATTTATGCTACTGACTATAGAGCAAAGTTCTGCTGAATGATGTTATGGAATTGCCATCACTGGTAACACATTTGAGGATAGGATTTCTACATGTATATAGATTTAGAGAAGATACTTTTCTATTGGGGATAAAAAACAAAAACAAAAGGAAAATAAATAGAAAGTAGAATCCTTTCCAATCACAAGACTATATTGTTTTGTCAAGAAAAATTGAGGAGTTGTCCTAAAACTGAAAAGTTCTGTAGATTTGAGAAGCTGGATCAATTCAAACCTTTTTCTACTCCAGTTCCACCGAGGACCCAGATTAAATTTGGAATGTTTTTGTCCATGTTCTGGCAGTTACCTGTGCCAATGAATCACAAATTGATACTACAAATACTGCATGAAGTAGTATCTCCTTTAATTGTCCTAACTGTATCACATCTGGGTTCAGTCAGGTGCCTCTTTGTATTTATATGGTGGGGCAAGGGAGAATGAAGCGGATGGCTACTCTCCTCATTGGCATTCATTATTTTGTGTTTGAAATCACATTTTAGTCTCATTTAAGCCAGTTGTTTACAGCTCTGCTGGGTGTGGATAAAGGGATTCATGAACTACACTGTAAAACATCTGCAGAAGGTAACCGCAAAACCTGTGCCAATGGCTCGCATGAAGGTAGGTTCTCAGGTTGAAAAGGAATAACCATGCATCCAGTAAGCATATACTTATTTTAAGCACACAAGAAACCCACCAGTTTGAATGTGGTCACTCCAAAGGTTAAATTTCAGACATACGATATTTCGTTAATCTTGTCTTTTGGATGTCAAATGCCCTTGGTCAAAGTAATCATTCACGTGACTCTTCACACAACTTTGTTTTTATCATTCTTCTCCACTTCTTATGTGTCAATTTATACTGAGGCATCCAAAACTGAACTGTGGTGCAACTGGAAATGTATTGTTCATGGGTTTCTATCAAATCGTTATTACAGTGAGGTATTACCTCTGTAAAGTGTTTCTCTAATCCTTCTCTTTGTTAGGTTATTTTGGAAAGGCATAATCACGCAGCTGTAACACTCACAAAGACTCATATCTGTTTCCTCAGGCAACTCTGTTAGATCAAAGACCGTTACAATAATGAGAAGTTTATTATATTTTCTAACACACATGACTTTTCATTAGAGCTGACAGAATGCTGATAGATGGGTAGAGAATGAATGCTTTGGGCGTATTTCGAGGAGCGTCTAACAGTCCTCTTTAGCTGTTACTGATCCAGAATCACTTGTTCACAAATTGCATTAAATATCGTTCTCCAAAATAATTCAAATAATAAACAGGAGCCCAACGTGTTTTCTCATTGTTCTTTTGCTCTGAATTCTACCATCCTGTAAGTCATGACTTACGACTGCATTGTGACTTGCTGTTTATTTAATTTCAAATCTTCTCACAAAGGATCCTATGAGAAGCCTTTTGAAATTCCACGTCAATTATTCAAAAGATACATTTAATCTCTTTATGTACTTTTTCAAGGAATTCTTGAAAGATAGAGCAGCGCAAGTTGCCCTTACAGAAGCTGTGTCAGTCGGTCCTTATCGTATCATGCTTATCTTAATGTGTAATCTAGTCCTGAAGTAGATTCCATTTGAGGTCTTATCTTTGCCAACGAGAGCGGATTAAAGAGGAAAGTCTTTGTTCGTTGAAGTGCTGTGACTTATTTGCTCTCAAATCCTTGGAATTCAGAGACAGAGTCCTGCAAGACCGCTGTCTAGCACAAGGTTTTGTGCACTTGCTTAACTCCGCGCACAAACAGTCTCACAGCAGCCGGCAGCACTCACTCTTGCTTAAAATCACATGTGGAACCAAATATCTTCTAAAACCCCCGGATCTCAGATGCAGAAAAGCAGCAGAATGCAACTATCTCAGGCAATCGCACTGTTTTGCCCCCTTCAATATGGTTTCATATGCAACACTCGGATCATTCAAGTTTTCTCTGTTAAATACCCTGTTTCTTAGTTCAAGCTTCCTCAAACACAGTTTCTGTCATACCTAAGGAACTGCCAAGTGTTTCCAAAAGAAGCACGTGATGAGAACATTTTTTTGGTGAGAAAAATGAAAAGAAAACATGTGCCTAACTTTTCCAAAGCCTGTAAGGAGTTCTGTCTAAATTTGGTTTCCCCACATGTACAGCTTTGAAAAGAACCCTAAACCCAACACCAAACTGACAGAATTAGCCTTTTTGACATTTTTCCCGTGACTAGCAGAAAATGTGCCCCCTCTCCTCCACCTTCTGCTCTATCTCTCACTGTGAGGTTGTTTAGTTTCGCTGTGTTAGCATCCAATGCGAGTCATTTTTGCTGCGTGTAACTGGGTCTTTTAACTGTTGTAAACCCTTTGAAGTTTCCTCTTTCTGCAAAGAGGTCAACGCGGTCTTTCTTTTGCCCTTTCAAAAGGACCTTTCATTCATTCCTGTGTTTGGTCAAGTTGTTGTGGGTTCTGCTCTGGCCTGGCACCATGAGTCCCCCCTACACAAGCAATTGCTGCTTTCGTTGCTACTGCTGTTTGTACTCCTTATTGCTTCTTCCATTTATCTTCGCTGACACACCAAAGGAAAGAGGGGGCTGAAAGGGGAGAATTTGGCTGTAAGCTAAATTGATTGCATGTTATATTTCATGGAAGTCTGGCAGGAAGAGTTGAGTGATCTCAAGAGTTTCAGGAATATTTTCGTTCCTATTGTGCAAATCAATCAAAGCGCGGCTCAGCCCGGGCTGCCCAAGACCCCCCCGGCAGCCCAGAGCAGAGCTTGCTGCATTGTCAACAAAGGTTTGAATAGAACAAAAGTCTCCCAAGTGGACACTGCATTCACTTGATGGGGTCACATATTGTACCCAACGTTTAATAAAACTCACATGAAATTGAAAAGGATTCCCAGATAGGTCACTGAAGGGAAAGGTAGTAAATTTAGCCGTAGAAGGGATGCCCTAAAATCAAGGCAATGCTGTTACATGTGGCAGTTACTCTTTTGCTTAGATATTAACTATCATGGGTGTCTTGGGGCTATTAGAATGAATTCTTGTCACATAAATGTACCTTCAGCTTCCCTGTGATGCTTCCACCCACCCTGGATCTGTCAGGGAGGAATTAGTTTAGAGGGGATTGATTTTTTTTCCCAAGCCTTCACACACACCACCAGCTGACCAGGCTGGTTTGGATCCTCCACAGCTTTACACGCTTCTCTCTGGCAAAAGCATAAACCCGGCAGAGCCAGCAGCTTCAGAAACGGTGAGGCTCAAGCAACACCTAAGCAATTGCCCCCTGAAGCGCTTGGGCAGAGACGCCTCCAGAAGATCACGCTCTCTCCCTTTGCACCAGAACAGTCTTAACCTCTTCTGAAGAGCAGAACAACCGCTGCCTTGCTCCTCTCATCCTGCCTTTTCCCTTCAAGCCCAGGAGAACCCCAGGCTCTCCTGAAAGTTACAGTGGCTCTGCTAAGCCAGTCTTCCACCAGGTCCTGATAAAAAGGTGATTTTAGTAAACCCTGTTGCCCCTAAAGTAATAAACTCTGACATTCTACCACAACATGTGAGATTTTAACTTCGTGCCTGAAAACAGGGAATGAGAAATAATGACTCTGCATTCTTTCTTAGTGAACACACGGCCTTAGGCTATCTAAAGAACATAAGGCCGTATGATGTGTCACTGTTCAAAAATTCAGAAAGAATCTAAAGGAGTACTTTGAGCTTGTTCCTCCCACCTTATCTGGGTCACCACTAGCTTTGGCAATCCCTGTCACAAGTGAGAGCTGAGGGAATGCTGAGTCTGGAGTCATCACTCAGCTAACAAGTCAGTGCTTCTGCGAGATACACGGCAACTTGCTGGCTGCCAGCACCTTATTCTGGCCACAAGTCAGACTAGAGAGAGAGAACGGATGCAAGAGCTCACAAAAACCCGTGGCTCTGGGCAGCCCTCCTTCCTGCAGAAACCTTCGTGCACAGTTTGGGTTTTGAAGGATGAAGCTTCTAGTCCTATTGGACACAACTCTTCCATTTGGGGGTCATATAAATCACCCCTCTCTGCAGCGTGCCACAAATTCTACCCTTCTTCTGGAGTGTTTGATTTTTAGTAACTCGTTTTCTCAGCACAAATATATGACCAATTACCATATTTATGAGAGGAGAAATATGCAGGTACAACTTTAAATCAATATCAAGTGGAATAAGGGGAACATAAAGATTGGGATAAAATCCCTGAAAAGGGACATACTTTGAATATAAGAACTACTTTCATATCATTTTCTTCTCTGTCTTTAAAGAGCAATCATTTATTTTTAGTAAAATATTCAGGATTAGGTTTTCCTGCTGGCTGTCCCTATTCTTTCCACCAATGCCATGTTTCTGCAGACAGAGGAGCAGTAGTACACAAAATGTGCACATCTACTCTGTAGAGTAACTTCATCTGGACAGTTCAGAAACCCACATTTTGACTGTATTGGAAAGGCCAAGATCTTCAGAAGAGTTCAGGGACCGACTCCTGCTAAACAGAGGTGACAATTCTTGTCTGGCTGCAATAATCGCTTCAAAAATCTCAGCCTGAAAAGCCCATGTGACAGCTACCAGTTCAAGTTTGGGGTCTGTAGATAGAGGAATAGGTACGTGGGATGTACTTGTACTATTAACCTCAGAGTTAATTGTCTGGTTCTTTGCCTGCACCACCAGTTATCAAACCAACTTTGCTGACTGGTACCGAAAGACCCGTTACGTACCAGAGTGAGTTCAAAACAGAGGGATGCTAATATGGAAACGCATGTGCCCAAAACTCATCTGCTGTTGAAGAATTTCAGAGCATAAGTAAACGCTTCTTTCACTGTGTCTTAAAAGCAATTTATGAAAGAAATAAACAAAAATGATGAACAAATGATCATGAAGAAAAAGATCGGTATTGCCATCAATGAACTTACTTCTAAATGTTTAAACCTGCTTCTGATTATCTGACGTGCTTTCCGTTTGGCATTTACTGCTCCCTATTCTCCTCTGTCCTTTCCATTTAGCATGTAACAAACCCTCCTGAGCCTGACTAAACGTAAGCTAAGATGAAATACTTCCTATTTCCACCAAATTCTATTCTGATTTACATATTGTTTTGTTCCTTGGTAAGTTTGGTAAAGGAGGCTGCTGCTCTCACCACGGGCTGGCACAACCCAGCAGGAGCAAGGGCAAGGGCAGGGAGCGCAGGAAGGGGAGAGCAGAGCTGGAGGTGTGGGTCACACACCACATCCTGGAGCACAAAACCCTGCAGGGAAAATCGTGGAGCTTGGCCGAAAGGCCACCGATCAGTTTGACTGTTTCTGCACCGAGTGTGTGAAAGAATACATCCAGAAGGAATCGTTTCATGTTTGCGTTGAAATGTGTTTCCTCGAGTTTTCCAGTAATCCACTTTCTGCAAATATTTGAGCCGGTGAAGCCTGATCACACAAACATTATGGAAAGCAAACACCAAACAGCTGTGTGCCAAAGAAATTAATTTAAAATCTGGGGAGGACTCAATCCATACCACTAGCTATAGCTCCTGAGCAAAAGAGCCCCCCGCTCCTCTTGCTGAACGGGTGCCATTTGGCGTCGGTAACTAAGGACTTGAGCCCCAGGTCTGGGATATACCATCAGGGGTAAGTAGTGAGGAATAAAACCCGCAGTGCAACTGTACTCACAGGGCTTTTGTGTGTAGGCGCTGTGCCCAATCTAGATTGCTCAATTACAAAATATCATTATACAATTATTTAAACTAGGTCTCCTGCATCTGGTGATGCCCACACTTTTCCCTTTTTTTTTTTCTTTTTAACTTTATCCGTTTATTTATTTTCCATCTGTTTATTTTTTCTCTTCAAATTCTGGAATGTAATCAGCTGGAAAGCCAGGCACGCAGGAAACAGCGACGTGGGGCTTCCAGCCAGGTCCGGCACTACCCCAGGAAGCAGCGGGGCACCTTGACTTTGCCGGGTATCAGGAGGCACTCAGCACCCAGTGACTGGCCAGTGTAAATGAATGCTGGCAGCAGGCTGATACACTGGGATTAAAGGCGATATATAATTAGTCCATATGACTTTTGTTGATAATAATTGCAGGTAACTGGCTGCGTTCTGCTAATCCAAATGACTGTCGCTGTGCACCAAGGGCATGTGTTATCTGCAAAGGCTTCGTATTTCATTTCAAACAGGGAGTTATCCATTAATAAAACAGAGAGCGATTACATTAATGTGCTCGCTGCCAAGACCGCCTCGCCAAACACGTGCTAGAGCTTTTTTGCCAGCGCTTCCCTGCTGAGCAGCCCTGCCCCTGCCCCTGCGCCTGGCCACCACAGCACAGCCAGGCTCGGGAGGGCTCCCGGGGAATGGTAGAACCGCCTGAGTAATTCACTGCGGGGAAACGCAACAAGTAAATACTTGAACTGTGTTGTCCGGTGAAAAGGAAACAAGACCATCTTGCAGTGGGAGAAGGGGCATGAAAAGATGTTAATCGCATGAGCAGTAATCTCTTTGGCTGTTCAGTGTGCCACACTTGGGCTTTGTTTGCCTTGACTTATCTGGCTTACTTATCCCAATCCGTGTGATCACGGAGGTGGTGGAGGGCCTCCTTAAGCGTGCACGAGATCAGCTACTGGAGAAGGGCAGTGAAACGTTAAGGAGGAAAGGTGGTATCATGGAAAAAAGCAACCTTCAAGGCCACCTATCTCGACAAAAGGGCTCAGACAGGCAATAAAAGCAGAAAATCATTGCGACGGCAATGAATTATGAAGGCTATTAGAAGCCACAACTGAATTTACAGAATCAGCTTCCCCTGATGTATTATAAAAACACTTTTCCCCAGGAGCTGGAGATACCAGAATTTGTATTACGGATTAATTACAGCTTTACTTAGCAGGGCTGGGGAGGGGGAGTTCAGCTCGGTCAAAACGGCGTGGATATTAATAGTGTTAAACTTGCTGAATCTCAAATACTGCTAGGAAATCATTAACGCTACATTTAACAATCTCAGGTACTTCTGGGTTTGAACTCCAATTTTATTATTTATGGAATCTTGATTGCAGAAAAAACATACCCAGCACTTGTATTTAGATTCTGTTTACAAAGGAGCTCTGTGTTCTCCCTGGAACTTGCATAAGAACAGAAAAGTAGATTATGTGGGTTCTTAATAGTTCTTCACAAAGAGTCTTCTGTTTCTGACAAATGGTTTATGCAAATGTATTCTCTGTACGGCTTCAAGCAGTACTCATGGAAAAATGACATTCTGCAATAGGGAACAATGACTATTCAAGGCGTCATTTCTTAGGTGAGCTAATGGACAGCCCGTCCTCCACGGCCGCTGCCAGTCTCTCACTTGGAAATCTTGACAGAAGCGTCAGCTGGCAGGGGGAACTGAATAGCACTGACTTTCCAACATTATTCCAAGAAAGGTTATTTGGGACTTTAAACTGCAGCATAGAAGAAAATCTTCAGTTTCTGCAATCTCAGCTACAGGGCTGTTTTACAAAGGGCAGTACGCATAAAAAAATCTAGCTGCACCCTTGAAGTCATCGCTACTGCGGGACTGTGGAAGGGCAAGAGGGTGAAGGCTTCATAAAAGCCTCCCATAGATATTAATCCCTGGTGTGAATGGCACAAAAAAAGAGGCAATTTGGAATGTAGGGGCTGTATCTTACAGGCCGTATTCATACGAGCAGGCAGGCTGAAGTCAATGGCTTTGTTTGTATTGGGCTAGGACATGCCTGAGAGCGACGGCTGCATGAGGAGCCCTCATTTCGCAGCCCCGCTCAGAGAGGATGGGTTGCCAGTGGGAATTTGACCTTTTCACGACAAAACCGACTTCAGCCATCTGCTCACATACGACTGCTGTACAGAAATGATAGTGTCAATTTGGTAGAGAGCGAGAAACCAAAGGGAGTTAAGAAAAGCAAGTTAAAGTAGCTACAACACAAGTGTTTCAAGCCTCCTTTGTAAGATTTTTTGAGTCGAGTCCCATGAGTCACCGTAACCGTTCAGCACTCTTCACTCTCTCGCTTCTCTTGTCTCTTCTGCAGTCCTGCAGTTTTTCGCAAACATTTTTCTGGTTTGGAGATGGAACGTGATTTGTTCTCAAGAGTTGATCTCAAGAGTAAGGGAACCTCAGCCCCTTCCTCAGCCGTTTGTATTCTGTTCTTAGCAGACTTCTCCAGTTACCAGAAAGTTACCTATAACTCTCTCTCTGAAACTTAGACATTTGGAGATAAGGAATCGTTCATTAAATCTTCACGCAGGTTGAACGGAGGATCAGATCTCTTCAGTTCATTTGCAGCAAAGGTATTCAGTGTATGAAGCAGAGTAATTAAGACCTTGAATCGCTGGGCTTTTCAAGTTTATCACATTAAGTGCAATCGGAGATTGGAAAACAATTTCATGCATGTAAATGTCTTTGAGTAAGTACATTTGATTAACAGGTGACCTCAAAAGAGAGATTTTGGACATGCTCTAAAATCTGAAACAAACAGTTAATTTAACAGCAATGTTGTAAAAAAATAGACACATTAGATATTTCCACGCAGTCATTTGAAGTTAAGAGCCCAAATTCAGGGTTCAGTTACCTCATCATAAATCCTGAATTAGTTCAACCTATAACACATTCATTCAACGCAGTAATTGTGGACCAGAACCCAGCAACTCAGACTGAAGATTCAGCACTGCAGAATCAGATGGCACCGAACCTGCCTCAGGTGTCCAGAAGAATCAGAAACTTATTGCTTAGTCCAGAGCTATATAATAGTAATATATGTCAAAAGAAAACTGCAGTATTGCACCTTTTGTAGTTTCAGCAGCAGAGGTACTTTAAAAACTTTCCTAAACCTCTCAAGAGGTGAGTAATAAAAATTTCCAATCTACATGCAGCAATATTGTCCCCTGTTAGAGGTTTAAATTAATCTTCAGCGATGATGAAAAGCCCTACCTTCTTTGTGGAGGCTGAGATTTTGCTAAATACATGTTTTTAATGGCCTTATGTGGGTTGTATGGGCTAATATCAACATTCTAAATGAGCATTGTTTCCAGCTTCCCTTGGACCGCGTTTCTGGCTGAAGAACAAACAAATATTGAAAGTAATTCATGGAGGAAAAAAATTACTGAAAACAGCAAAGATGTGTTCCATTTGTAGATTTAGTGAAGATATCATGTCAATAGAAAAGCTCTCAGTCACAGCATAACGATTTCCTGCTGCTCCATATGCACCAAGCCAAAGATGAGGAGCGTACTTTCAACATACGAGATGCTGGTCCTGCCACAGCTGCCAAGACAAGTGATACGATGCTCCTGTAGGTAATGATTGGAGTTGGTTTAATAGTTTAACCCCATGGAAATCCTGAACTGCTGCTTGACAGAGACGAGGAGAGTGTCAGAAGAAAGGTCAGGCCTGTACTTACTCTTTCCCCTCCTGTCAGACATCGCAGCTGGGGTGATTGGCTTTTTGGACAGATCCATCAGGGTCATTTTGGAGCAGATGACAGTCGCCCGTGTGACAGAGGCTCAGTGTTGGTACCTTTGGATACCTAACTTCATGTGATCCTTTGGAAGCCAACAGGACCTTTGGAAATCTAATTGCTGCCTAGTGCGCGGGAAGGTACAGGAGTTTGCATCATCTGCCCAGTTGTCCTGCCTGGCACCACTCAGGAGATGTCCTGCTTACCTCTAAACGGAATTTGCGTGGTGAAGCTGGGGCATTCTCACAACGTAAAACCATGGCCGAGAAGCTGCGCTGCTCACTATGGGTCACAGCCGGGCAAGAGAAGGAAATTAGAGAGGAGGGAGTAGGTGGAGCTCTCCGACAGCTCCCCAGGGGGACTGTGATCCTGTGAGACCTGTACAGAGCCTAATCAGGTAAGGAAAGCCTTTTGCAAGGTGCATCTAGGGCCAGAGCGAAAGAGAGATTGGGGATGCCAAACCCAGTCCCGATCACCCTTTCCCTCGCTGGTGCATCTATGCACAGCAGAGGGTTTAGACCAGCTAACATGTTCTTAGCAAGTAAATGGCCTTCAGCAAACACAAATCGGTTGCTTTTTTGATTTGTGATTACCAGGGACTATTCCCTTCTGATGAACAAATAAGCAGGCCTCTTAAACAGTAAACAGAAGTCGTCAGTTTGCCCGAATTATTGCACGCCAGCTAAAAAGCCAGTATTCTCATCTCTTCATCAGGCTGCTTCGTTTGTGACGACTAAAACCTTGATGCAGGCAAAGCCAGAAAACTCCAACTCCCAAGAGCGTTCCCCAGACAGGCACAGATAGGTGCTATTACGTTTGCCAAGCACATTTCTGACACCAAGCCTAAGAGAAAATGGCTTAAAACTCGACCAAATCCAATACCGAGACCGTAAGAGAAAATGGAGTGTAAACTCAGGCTCCTATTATTGTAACCTCAAAGCTTTTCTCAAATTCCTTCTTGGAAGTCATGCTTGCCCTACTTAGAAAGATACTCGAATACTTCTTATGTAACTGCTGGGGAAAAGCTGAACATGGGGAGTAAACTACTGAGCTGGCATTAATTTCGTTTTAGTCTAGTGTTCTGCAGCATGACACATTTTACATCAGCTCCACTGCGTAAGGTTCTTCTATCTATCAACTTAAAGAGAAACATTTGACACTAAATTTATTTCTTGGATAATCGACTGGATGCTTCCGAAGTCTCCGCTGCAGCATGAAGTGATAGTGTCTGTGGAAGCCATCAGTTCTTATTGACAAGTCTGGTTAAATTATCAGGTTGTATGTAATTTTATTTGAGTGTAGGAAAATGGAGGTTATAGCCAAGAGCTTGGTGGGGTTTTCTTTCCTGAGATGATGATTTATTCATTTTGGCTTTAATAGCTACAGTGTCAGGCGTATTTTATATTTTTCCAACTTTGACACTTCAAACATTTGATTTCCCTTTGCAACTTCCAACCTAAAACATGTTTCCCATTATAGATATTCAAGTGACTGCCTTGCACACACTGACTCATGAGGCTGGTTTTTATTTTCACAAAATATATAACCCTATTTGAATAAAATACAGATGGTGTCCAATACATTAAACATGGCAAATTTGCCATTCCCTCCTTCATCCTTTCTGTGTTCCGTTCCCCACATTTTCTGTGGCTGTATGAAACCTTTTCAGCCTCAACAGCTCCAAGAGGACGTGGCAGCAGAAATTTGATGCTATTCACGCACGCTTTGCTACAATAAATAATGTGCAGGTTTTTAATTATGAAATTTTTTTTAAAGTGAGCTGCATGCCCCTTGAAAGGTTCTGAACCGCCAGCTTCACGTGGTCCCATGGTAGAGTTTGAATGAAGGGCAATCGACATGGAATACAGCACCAAATAACTTCCCTTCCCAGGTGTCAGCTGGAGCAGATTCAGCAGCCTCTTATATCACCCAAAATGGGGAGGGGGGGGGAACCAGTAAACTAATAGTACAGTAAATTAATGGAGTACATTAATTAAAACTGCTGAAATTAGTTGATGAAAAATTGTTCTGGGTTTGCTGTTAAAGCAAACAACACAGTGTACACACACACATAAAGTTTACTCGGAACGCACGAGATCTGGGTTTTTGCATAAGATTCTCTCAGCATCACTAGATGGCATTGGAGGGTGCTTTATCTCATCGCTGGGAAAAGGCAGCTTTTGTCAGCGGTCAAAAGGTACCAAAGAAACTGAGGACCGGTATCACCTGGGCTGGTGATGTCAGAGAAGAAAGAGTTACCCTGCTCCTAAGATGTAAGGTGGAATTTTTCATACTTCAGATTTGCTTTTCCCTCCACAGAAAACTATACACATATTCTTTTACAAATGGTATCTCTGGTTTTCACACACCTTTTTTACTGTATAGCTCTCATGTCCCCTTCCCATTACTTTTAGAATGAAATATGTTTGCCATTCGGTGATATTTTTGTTTAGCATCAACATCCACTTGAATTATTGCTGATTTTATTTGCCTGCTCTTGTCCAGTGATTGTTACCGCAAAGCAGCCATGCAGCATCAGCTGCACCACAGCTACGGTCGTTTCTGAACTGCAGGATGATTATTATTACACCCATTGAGTTCTCTTTTATTCACACTCTTTAGTAGCTGGTGAAAAAGCAGCAAAGAGGAGTTTGTTCCTGTATGAACATGGGATTCTAGGGGCTCAGTCTTCAAAAAATGGGCTGTATATCAGAATTATTATAGGTCATGGAACATATGTGGCACTATAAGGCAGCAAAATGGTGATTTTTCACATCTGCCACCTTGACCCACAATCTAAGTAGTTAAACTTTCCAATTCTCCAGGTACTGTGCAGAGTCTGTTTGCAAATTCAGTGCCTATATGACAAAATGAACATTAATTTTTTGCCTCTGTAATATTCCCTCTGCTTAAGAGCTGCTTTTTATCAAAGTTCCATAATGAAACAGAAATCAGAGCTGTATACAGATGAAACACTGATCTTCAAACAGGCTTTAGGTTTATTACTCTTGGGGACTGAAGGACCAGGATGGTAAATCCTGTAGAAATAGCAGCATTCATGCTGATCAACAGCTTGTGTCCAGGAATGAGGTTACACCTGCTAGTAACTCTCACAGGAACCTACAGACATGCTCACACACATGGGTGAGATATATAGATATAGATATAGATATAGCTATAGCTATAGCTATAGATATAGATATAGATATAGATATAGATATAGATATAGATATAGATATAGATATAGATATGAAAATCAGTGGATTTTTCCTCACTTATATAGTCCAAACACTCAGGTTCACAAGGCAGGTTTTATCACGGTCCTGCTCCATAGATATTTAAAATCTAAAGGTCTGCTTCTGATTTGTGTGAAAATAAACCAAGGATTAACTGAATTGCACTGGTAAAATCAAGATCCTGCCTTTATCATTTCAAGTAGCCAAGTTCAATCTGCCTTCTCAGCCTCACTGAAAAACTGTGGTTAGGAGGGATTTTTCATTTAAAAGCCACAATTTCTAATAAACGTGTCGCTTGCCCT
>NW_010419497.1:0-29667 GCF_000710305.1 Buceros rhinoceros silvestris | reverse complement strand
GAATCGCGTTTCCCTCAGGGCGCGGGGGGGAAGCGGGGCACCTAGTACACAAAGGCAATTGTTGACTGCATGCGCCTACAAAGCGACGCACTAGGACCTTTCGTTCCCTTCACGGTTCCAAAATGCAGCTCTAAAAATATCCGTCAGCTCAAAAATAATCACTTGCACGCAACTTACCGTTAGAGTTAAAATGCGAAGGTCCACGGCAGTGCTGAAGGGAGGATTTGGACTGTACAAGCCCTGGGAGCTCTCAGAGGTTCAGCCTGAGTCAGCTCAATGTGTCTCACTCCTGGTTAAAACTCAGAGAGAGAAAAAAAATGTTTTCTTAAAAAAAAAAAAAAAAGATCAAATGATCACATCTCAAAAAACATTAAGCAGAGTGCGATTGTAAAGTCTTTATATATGTATATATCTCGCCTGCTTTTCACAAATCTTCCTCTTCTTCTTCAAGCCCCAGTTCTTCTTTCTGAAGCAACTGATGGAGTCTTTTCAACCTGAATCTGTTTGAGTTCTTTCTACACTGTTTCACATTTGTCCAAAAGGTTGTTGGTGTTTTCCTGGAAAAACTTATGAACAGTCTTGCTGCTCCATTTTCCCTTTGTAGTTGGTTTTGCCTGGTAGTAGGTTTTAGTCAGTCTGCACAAAATTTAGTGCTAAAGAATACAAGATAAGGCTCTCCCTGCTAAGGTTTGGCCATCCCTGTATTCAAACATTTCTTCCTGACAGGCAACATAACATGATTTCTGGATGTTCGCTATCACCTCCCATCTGCTTTGAATTACGAGTCCTCTAAATCATTTCCTTAATCTAAATTATTATCAACAAGAGTGTCTTTTTTGCTCTAAATAGCAACAGTGCATGAAGGCACGGGGCCGTGTAAACATTACCAGGGTCAGCACCAGCAGAAGTGGAGTAACGGTTACGTATTTTGCCTCTCTCCATCTCTGTGGAACACGTGCCTCCTGCATGTCCCCAAGCGTCTGCTGCAGCACGCTGTGGGATGGCGGCTGTGCAGGGCAGCCCCGCAGGGAGATGCTGGGGCTCTGCTCCCCATGGCCATAGCAGAGAGGCCACATGGGTGGCGGTTTGTCTCGTGATGCTTGTTTGTGACGGACTGAGCTGTCACTTTGCTCACCTGGTATGAACACAAAGCTGCATTGACTTGCCATGAGCTGTGGTACAACTGGACAAGGCGAACTTCAGAGGCAGGGACAAGGTCTTCACTGTGCACCTACCATGGTCAGGTCCTGCGCCAGGTCAGTAGTCCCCAGTGGCTACCCCACTACGTACAGTAACTGGCGATGGGACCACCCGCCTTCACTCCAAGCTGCTGTCCTCTCTGCACCCCACTCCGCCATCCTCCTCACAAATCTTCCAGGAAACTTAGTGGTCAAGGCTGGCAGAAGCACTAAGCAACATGCCCCAGTGAAGCAAGGAGAGGCAAAGGATGTTACGAATAATCACACTTACACGAAACGCCTTTATCTCATGTTGGAAGAACATCTCTCCACAATTCTTCACCAGTGTCTCACCACCCATCCAAGCTCCTTCACCCTCTATACAAACTTAGCCGAGCTCCTCAGCTGGCAACAGGGCCCACTTGTTTTCAGGCTTTCTCTCAGGGCGAATGCTCATGGTGATGTCACTAATATCACCACAGATTGCTCTTAGATGTGATGTAACAATCTGTTTCTGAAGCTGAATACAGAAGAAATCAGCTTCCCACTTCTTAAAAAAAAAAAAAAAAAAAAAAAAAAAAAAAAAAAAAAAAAAAAAAAAAAAAAAAAAAAAAAAGAAAAGATGCATTGAAGTTGAGGAGAAAGCTTTGAAAAATGACCAGAGAGAAAAGAGTAGGCTCGGACAAGACACAGAAAAATCAAAGAATGCACATTAATTTTGGTCTAAGCAAAGACCGCATCTCTCGGTGTGTCTCAGCTATAGCCCTCAGGATGTCGGGCCAGAAGCGATGCTGAGCAGTGACATCTTTGTTGTCTGGAGTCAGTACCCAGTGCTGGGACTAGCGTCACCCCTTCACCAACCCACCACAGAGGCTGTGGGCAGCTCTTAGAGGTGCTCTGAGCCACAGCCCAGCCGGGGCAACGCAGCGCTGGACCGGACCAAATGCTCAGCACGGCCCCTCGCAGAGCCGCAGCACCCGCTGCTTCGCGCAGCTCTCGCGTCTCCGGGTGAACTCAACATCCTGTTTAGCACTTCATTTTGTGCGCAGCCAGTTGGTGTTTCACTGAGGAAATAAGCTCTGCCTGTTCAGTGTGACACGTACATAAATACGCACACACATACCCACACGTGTGCGCGCGCACGCAGACGTCAGGCGCTTAAAGCCCTGTGGGTGTCTTCTTTCATATTTCTACCTTGTGGCTTCAGGAAGACAGGAAATGTAAAAAGCAGTCAAAATGTTAGGGGAAAAAAACAGACAGAAATGCCTTTTCCACAGAAAACACGGATGAGCTCCCAGGCTGGCTGGCCCAGACCTCCCAGCTCACATCAAGCCTTGTTTACTCTTCCTCCTCCTCCTCCTCCTCGCCTTCTCGGGGGTTTCCATGCCACAAGCACCAGCCAGGCTCTCTGCTGAATCAGACCCACTGCTGCCAAAGACACTTTCTCCCCATAAATGCAGACTTTTACCAGTGCTTACTACAGCTATTAAATTCACTTATTGTGGGATCACGCCTCCCTTCTTACGATTTTAATCAGCATTTCCACTGGAAAGTTTCACTCTTGGAGAGTTATAAAAGTGCCTCTATAAAGCTGATTACTGCTGAGATTCAGAATCCAGCTTCTTGGCTCGTGGCTACATTTCTTTCTTGCTTACTCGATCTCTGTTTGCAAAAGCTGATGTAAAATGGTTTGGCAAACTTGTTTAGTTCCAGGGATAAACAATTTCTGACTTAAGAGGTATTTTTTTTCCGGTGCACGGAAAGCGATGGAATGAAATTACCTGACTACAACATTAAAGAATTATCCCGGATATCTATTTTTTTTAATTTTAAATGTTGATTTTTTTTTTTTTAACCCAGGAATGCAGCTAAAGAATTTAACCGTTCACATTGGTTTTGAATCCTGAGTATTTTTGGAACGGCGTACAGTGCTTAATGGGAAAGCAATCACAGGAGGTTAAAGACTTTGAAAATACATACCAGCACCTCAGTGCCAACAACCCATACCACTCCAATGAACTGTGCAGTGCGTGCTGGCATGATTTATGTAGCAATTTCGAAAGAATCTGTAGTGTTTGTTTATTACCACACCATGATTGATGGGTTCCTAAGTGCACGGCGACACAATCAGCTGAGCTGTTACGGCCGGGATTTTGGCAATTTGTGAGTTACGGCCGATTCAGCATGTCACTGCAGTCAACTGCCAGAAGTCATTAGGGCATCAGTGACCTCAGAGCAAGCACGGGGAGACGAGACACACTCTCCGATGGTGTCACTGTCGGCTCACCTCTCCTGCGTGGTCACACCACTGCCCGGCTTCTCCGGCTGACCTACCCTCCTTGGTAAAGAAAATACCCCAGTTAGTCCTATGAGCACTTCCTGCAGGCTCTGCTCTCACCCAAACTTTTTTAAAGACTGGTACCAGTGTGACTCAAACAACAGATTAGGAAAGGCTGCTCGAGCGTTGTCTTCTAACAGTCACTCGCTTCGTGACAGATGACTGCGTAGACAAAGCCACCACGTACCCCAGAAACGCACCCTTCCCTGGGAGCCACTGGAACAACATCAGTTCCTTCCTAGAAAAAATATCCCAGGCTTAAGTTGATATCTAAGTCTTCATTTGATTCAGGTACTTATTTATGACGCACAAAAAAAAATATCAAGTGTGAAAGAAATTGTATTTATCTTTTATTTTTTTTTACAAAAATAAACAATTTGAGAAACAAAAGCACATTCTTTTCCTGACTGTACAAACTACAAAACAGTATGACATTGGTCACTTTAGCATTTACTTTATTGCTTTCACTGAAAGCAAATTCTCTAGACACATCATGCCTGTAAAACACATTTTATAGAGAATTAAGGCTAGCGTTCATTTGACAGTAAGGTCATTTACTTCATTCACTCTAAGAATTAGCAAGCAGTGCCTCAGAAAACCAAGGATCTGATGATAAAAAACACGAACGACTGCAAGATAGTCATTAAACTCGTACTGTTCTACCAGCTGGACTGCTTTGCCAGTCTGTCAAAGATGTGGCTTCCTGAACAATTCAAACTTGACTCAACAAAAGTCTTAAGCACAGGCTTAATTGTAAGCATATGCTTGGCCTATCCCTATCCAGCAAAGCGCTCGGCACTTGGGTATGTCCCTACCCTTTCAGCAGGGCTATTCACATGCTTATGTGATCGCTAGACCTACTAAATGGCTCTTTTAAATTAAAAATGAAACTGTCGGATAACATCGGAAGCAAAACCGAAAATACGCTCCAGCCTTGCAACTCCCAACATAAACAATCGCTTTCTCTTGACAAACACGCTGGTGTCGCACATCTGGTAGCATTACCTCAAATGCTGATTGTCTTCGGCAATGTTTGCTCTCCAGCTTACGATCTGATAGGCTTCAGTAACTCTGCTCTGATTGTACGTGCCCAAATAAGTATCAGCGTGGAGGAGACAGACTTCCCATAGACATGATCAACCTCCATCCCTGTACACACGAGTACACACAGGTCAGGAGCCTTCTGTGAACCTTGGTTAGAAAAGCCAGAGCTGCCAGCTGATTTATAACCAAAATTATACCCTAACAGTGTATCGTATCTTGTCTTTTGCTTTTTTGGGTTTTTTTTTTTTAAATCACATTTTCAAAATGCTGTTTTATTGCACATTCATCCTGGTCATGCAGGTTATTTCTTTAAAGTTTTGTTTGGCACTCAATAGGTTAGAATGAGTAATAGTGCAATTACCTCTCCGGTCACCTAACAGCTGCCTATATTTATACACAAACAGCTCGTGTCACTCACGCGTCCGACTGAGCCACTTTAGGCGTCAGTCTGTCACCTTCACATATGTTATCTTGTCAGGATCAGGCACGATATGATTTGAGGCCATCTTGAAGAAGACGAGCTGCCGACCTGTATTGAACAGGAAAAGGGGTGGGAGGAAAAAAAAAACCAAACAGAAGTGATGAGCAAATTTTGCCTACCTTAAAATATTGACATTTCATACTGTTCTTCAACCTATGCATGCTTCAGGCAGCCCGAGACTGAACCCTCTCTTAACGTCAGCTGGTTCACATCTGAAATGGTTTTGCCTAAAATGACACCGAATCTCTTCTGGTTTTAGCAGGTTTACTCATCTCATTATGGACAAGACACGGCTGTGCACAGCTAACCTGGTAGATGAATGAAAGGCCTGAAGATTTTAATACAGATTTCGTATGATCTTTAAAAAAAAAGTATTCAAAGACTCTCCCACTGATAATGGCTTAAATGAAGGACATTCATTTGATTGATTGCACAGGAGCAGAATCACCTTTGTGGGCTTGAATCTTTGCAAAGCTGACTGGTGCAACCTACGTCAACCACGACTTTCTCTGAAATAGCTCTTGCTGATCACTTTGTAGCTCTGGCTTTTAAGCAGGCCAGAACAAGGTTTCTACTCCTCATATAAAATGCACCAAGTGCTAAGAGCCTGGGTAGTGTGAGGCACCTGCCACGGACTCATCTGAGGCCAGGGAGGGCTCAGTTTGGTGCAGTTTCACCCACCGGTATTTCACCCACAGCACAGCTCCTGTATCTCCCTATGCTTACTGACCTGGCACCTTAGTCACATCCCTGCCTCCCGAGGAGCACCTGCCATCCCACGGACCTGTGCTGTCACCTTCCTGTGCAGCAGAGGTCACAGAGATGCCTTCCACATCTACCCAACCTCTGCCTTCCCTCTCTCTAAACGTCAGACCATCACATGCTATGTGCTCCCAGCTGCCTCTCGGGGGGGGCTCCCATAACACTGTTTTCTGAAAAAGTATCACGTGGCCAACAGGATGCCTCAACCACTGAGCAAATTTCAGAGTTTCAGAGACTCAAGTGCTCATGAATCAGGAACAACACAGCAAAGGGAATGATAAATAAGACCAGAAGGATTAAAGCAGTCACAATACGGTTCTCAGATGCTGCTTCTGCTCCGCAGCATCTGTGACTTACCTGTCCAAGTTGTCTGGTTAGTTAGGACAAAAGCTTTGCACTGGGAGTAGCTGTCACAGATCTCAATGGCTTCGTTGACGTCAAACACGGAGAGGAGGCAGCCCTTGTGATGGTAAGATGGCCAGCATCTGTAGTTCTCATCAGGAATAAAAGCTTCAGGCACCCGTCTGTACTCTGCAAATAAGCAGAGCAAGGTAATCGTTTTGAAAGCTCCAGCAAAGAGGCAAGGTTTATTAGAGCAGCTTAGGCGCAGGCTGTACGATGGAAAAGGTGACAGGCTAGACCGGACCAGCTCCGGTTTACTCCCAAATGTGTTTATAGCTCTGCACCTTACTTTCCTTTTCCTTTCCTCCTTTCTTCCTCTCACGTTTTTTTCCAGAAAGCGTCTGTAAATAAACAGTCCGTGCACAAACCCCTTTTCCCTTCCCCACTGTGTAGGCGAGGCTTTGGTTTTATTAGGAGTTTTACAGGAAGAATGTCCCTTTGAGTAAACAGCATCCACTTGAATGAACTGACTCACTGTCCTACTTCTTAACAGTGAGCGGGATTGTCGGGGTGAGACCCGACCAGGCGTTCCCAGCCCTCCCTCTCCCTCAGAAGAGCACGCTATTTTCCTCCAGCTCCTTTAGACAAGGAAGAAAAGACAGGCTTTTAATTAAGCAAACTTTTCTTGCTCGCTCGGATTAGCACAAAAGGGGAATTGCTGGATGAGCCTCCGAAGAGAAGAAAACAACTAAGTTGCGGGAGCACGTCAGCGTGGTCCTCGCCCAGCGCCTCCGCGCTGCCCTGCTGATTACTCCCCTCCCTTGGCTGCCGTTCAGTCTCACTGGCCTTTATGAGCTGCCTCTTGTTCTCTCTTCACAGCTCCTCTCCTCTCACTTTCCCAGCCGCTGACGGGGCGTTCTCTAACGAACGCATCAGCAAATTCAACTAATCATTTATAAACATTTCTAGTCAGCATCCGGACGCACAAATTTATGGTTCCCTCCTCTCTTCCCCCTACATCCCATTCAAAAAAATAAGTAACGTTCTGTATTTCTTCTAGTTGTATCTATTATGGAAACCAGAGCTGCCGGCCCTGACTCACAGCCTATTCTTAAGCCACTTTCGCTCGGGCGTTTTCTGCCTGATGTTGCAGATTCAGCCTGCTAATATTTCAGGCAGCACATTGTAGGAACACCACTGAGTCAGTGGTGAGAGTGTCTGCTACTCTGAACTGCCAGTATTTCAGCTGGGAAAAGAAATTCACGTCCACAAGTGCTCATTCACATCACACAGTCTGAAATAGTGAGAAGCAAATGCACTAAATGCTTTTTTTTTTTACAGCCCATCTCATTAAAAGCATCATATGACACATTCACAAACAAGAAGCAAAATCAGAGCTGATCATGTCCCACTTAGAAGAAACCAGTTTTCATTAATTCAGAAATTGCAGATTCACACGAATAAAGAAAAAAACCCGCAGATTTACAAGGCTACACCTCACACTGCACTGTGCCCAGCCCTACACCACAGAGGACGCTCACAGAATGATGGCACTTTGCCGCCACAGGAGATGAAGCACCTGCCTGATTCTCTGCATTGGCAGGTAGGGTGCCCCAGGCCTTCCCCAGGGCGCTGCTGGAGCCTGCCAGGCTTCGGGCTGGGGCTGGCAGGGAGCTGCAGCATCCCTCAGACAGGGCATCGGGGCACCAAGCCCCACGTCACATCATGTATTCGCCGTGCAAGGCAGCAGCCTGTCTGCAAGTCCCGTATTTTGAACTATCGGTCAATTTTTAAACACTGTTGTGCACAGATATGCCTCAAGCACTATCTTTCTTCTCCGTGCTGTTGCCGGTACAGCTGTCAGGGGTTAGGCTAGAGCTGATGTACACAGATTTCAAAAGAGCAGCAGTGATTTACGTGACCTGATGTTCTGTCAGAGGCAGGAGATAAAGTTCTGCCTTTCCATTGACTTTTTCAAGGTCACCAAGCCTGGTACATCATTGGGCATCTTGGACACATTAATGGAGAAGAGCTGGTCCAGCAATAGCTGTGGTGATGGTGAGGACCTGGCTTGCAGGTACAGGAGAGGATGGAAACCTCTACACCAGTACTTAGGGTGGTGTCACCATGCGGCAGATCCCTGTGGCTGTCCCTGCACGCCTCACCGGACACTGCCAGCTCCCTCATGAGGGAAGCCACCACCACCTGCAAGGACTCATGGGGACAGGGTCATGTAACAGGTACACAGCAGCACAACCCACATGCAAAGAGCATTTTCCTTGGCTGGGAGATCATCAAGGGCCAGACAAGTGAAAATACACCCACTGGAGTCTAAGTGAAAGGACAGAGTCACACCAGCTCCACAAAGGCAGCCTCTGGCAGCTCCCCCAATGGCCACAGGCCACTGAATGCCTGCAGTGTGGGGACCTGAGCCTCCTGCCTACGCTGCCCGTGGCAAGGAGAGTGCGATACAGCGAGGGGTAAGGCAGGAAGCCAGCCCCTCTCCCCGCTTGCATGGCAGGCAGCAGGGGCGGCTGCCTGGGAGCGCCTTCCCCCAGGAGCATCCCCACGGGAAGGTGGCCACACGGAGCTCGGCTTGGCACAGCTCAGCTTGGGGCAGGCTTGGCTCAGGGCTGGTGCAGGGTCTGGAGCACAAGTGTGATGAGGAGCATCTGAGGGACCTGGGTGTGCTTAGCCTGGAGAAAAGGAGGCTGAGGGGAGACCTTCTTCTCAACAATTCCCTCACAGGAGGCTGGGGTGAGGCAGGGATCAGTCTGTTCTCCCAAATAACAAGCAACAGGATGAGAGGAAACGGCCTCAAGTTGTGTCAGAGGAGGTTTAGGTTGGACCTGAACAACCATTTCTTCCCCAAAAGGGTTGTCAGGCCCTGGCCCAGGCTGCCCAGGGAGGTGGTGGAGTCCCCATCGCTGGCAGGGTTTAGAAGCTGTGTCGATGTGCTGCCGAGGGACATGGTTTAGTGGTCACCTGCCAATGTGAGGTTAACGGTTGGACTCAATGATCTTAAAGGCCTTTTCCAGCCAAAATGATTCTGTGATTCTGAGGGCAGAGAGCAGGACACCGCACCCTGTCGTGCATTCCCAAACCAGCCAGGCTCTCCTGACACCCCAGGAAGCCAACATGGGATCTCCCCTTAAACTACTGCAGACAGAGCTGATCGGAGACTCACCCCAACACCAGCCAAGCACTGGTCTGAGGAAACCACATTTCTCTCCAACATCTATTTAATCCAAGCAGAGCAAGGTAGCTGCTTTCTCCGTTTGCATGGCGAAGGCAAACATCCCTGGAATCTCTTGTTTACACAGCGACAAATTAGGGAGCTGACCCCTAAGCCCTTATTTGTCCAAGCTGTGAAGAAATGCACTTCTCTCGCATGACCAGAAGGACTGTCCTGGAGGATGCACATCTCCATGGAGAAGATGTGTCCCGGCACTGACGTTAGCGCCAGCCCGCAGGAGAGCTGGGCTTCCCCTATACCTTTAAATGCTCCGCTTGGTCACGACAGTGCAGTTACTTGCCCAATTAAGCAAAACTCCGCTGGTTAAAGACAGCTCCAGCTCAGGTTTTTGTCCTGCCAAGACCTCAAACCTGCTTAAATGGAGTCCGTGGAATTTGAAGGCTCACGGCAGTAAATCACATCATAAAAAGGTCAAAGTTCTGGTCGATTTCCAGACTAATGGTGTTTAAAACCAATAAATACTTGCCTAATAGTATAAATGCAGCCATAAATTTACACCTTTGCGTACATACACATAGCTTGACAGAGAGTAAATAAAGTCTATCAAGGTAACGGCAGGGAACAGATGAGAGAAATGCAAGACACTCCTACCAGTATCACAACAGGAAGAGAACCCTTCTCTCCATCTACTGGTTTCGTGAGGATTGAAGCAACTAAATGCAATGCAGTAAAACCTGATCCTGATGCCATTTACAACAGATTTACTCCAGCTTAGCATATGGGAGCTGATTCCCTGCTCACAGGTATACAGCCCAATCCTACTAGGAGACTTTTTTCCTGCCCTGTAGACATTTTGAGACTTCAAAATAACTTGCTATGCTGAAGTTGGGCAATCCTCAGCAGTTTGGTTTTGTGATATTTTTAAAGGTTTTAAACTATTTTTACAAGCTTGCTCTGGTCAATCTACACACGCTGTTTCGATCAGGCCAAAATCTTCTTAGAAGTGTCTTACAGCACCAGCCAGCCCCCAGGACAGCCACCGTGATGCTCAAACCGAGCACCTTCTTGTGACAGGTAAGGGATGCATCTTTAAAAGCAAGCTGCAGCATTGCTGCAGCTATAAAAGAAAGCCAGTACTTAAAATTCTTATTCTAAATTTGTTTCCAGTCAAAAATCACCTGCGTTGTCCCAAAGCCAACTACAATCTATAAACATACTCATTTTCACCGCACTAGACTGAATCATATAAACAACTCCACAAGTATATAATAAACTATGTGAACCCGCCTGTGGTTTCCCCCTTTTAGCTACTTTGAATCACCCTAAAGCTGACTTTAATCAGTCCTAATGACCGTTTATTTCAGCCTCAGCAGCCAGATTTCATTTTTACTACCAACTCCAGCTACTCCTTGGAAATTTGCCCAGTGCTTTTTTTCTAGTTATCACCTGCCAATACACCACGGGTCAGAGACACAGACACGGTAATCTTCATCCTTGAGAGAGAAATCATGTCGCTCCTTCTCCTCCCTCCTCTTTTCCTCCTCTCTCAAGAGGAGCACTGGCAGTCGACTCTGGATTTGTTTTTAATTGCTTTGCTTACAAGTAAGCAGAAATAGCCTGATCTTGCCAATCTCAGCAAAGAGTGGTACTGAGCAGTGTTTTGCTCGGCGAACGGTCCCCACCGATTCCCAGGGAGCTTATGGAGAACAGAATCGGATCCTAAATACGCAGTAGTACACTTAGGGTTTAGTACGCTTCATTTTATGCTGAAATTTCCCACATGCTTCTATGCCTCACATTTAAACACGCTTCTGACAACAAGCCTCTCAAAGCCGCATGCACAGATGTGCTACAAAAAGCTGGGTTTTGGCACATTCCGTAAAAATGACATGCTAGGTGTATCCCGCACGTCTCTGCTTTCAGTCGTTTCTGACAAATCCCGACTGTTGAGAAGGACAGACGGGCCTGGCAGGACACAGGTTTGCCATCAGACTGGGAACAGCCCGGCTCCTCTGCTGAGTATTCCTGTCCTTTGGCTGTTTCCTGAGTGCAGGCTGGAAACAAAGTTTGTTTTGCCTCTTTTTATACGCTCCTATTGTGCTTACAGTAGAGCCATATTTAAATGGGTATGCAGCCGTCACCGGAACACAAATAAGTAAGGAGAACGATATGTTCCCTTAGATTTTATTCCTGTTAACAGAAGGCAGCTGGAGTGTTTCTCCTGCCAGGGCTGCTCACCGGGCTGCGGAGCTGCTCTGCACCCACGGCCACCTCTGAGATGCACACTGATTTACTGATGGCAACTAGCCCAAACCAGTGCCACGGATGCCTGTGAGCTGCATCTGGCCCATTTGCTCATAACAACAATGATGCTGATGACGGACAAGCCAAAAGGTCTAGGGACCTGGGCGGGGGGGGGGGGTTGTATTTAGGTTCAAAGACAGATGCCTACAGGATTTGTAAAAGACACTTGGTGGTGACTTCAGTGCTCCTGAAAGGAGCTGAGGACATGGTTTAGGGACCCTGGCAGTGCAGGGTGTGTGCTTGCACTCGATGATCTTAAAGGTCTCTTCCAACCAGATGATCCACCAGCAGAAAGCACTTTGCTGTATGTTGCCAAGTTAAACCCAGAAGAATTTCAGCGACAGCAGAACATGGTGCTCCGTGAAGAGAGCACGGTTTGCACAACGGCAGAGAGGTGTGTGATCAACAACCAACCGGTGGCTGTCCAGCCGTACAGCCCCTCTGTATTTCCAGTGCCGTATGGGTGCAAAGCACCCTGCTCCTGCATTCCTCCGAGTGCTGGGACTGCCCGGCCGCTGAAGCAAAAGCCCTCCAAGCAAGGCAGGGCAGGGAGGGCGACTTTCTGCCTGTGCCTGCAGCCCTGTGCACCTTTCCCCCTCACAAAGCAGCTTTAACATCCCTGGGAAAGAAACACCAGACGCACAAGTGCCAGATAAAGCAGGAATCTGGGCTGCAAGGACCAGGCTGTGGTCTGTTGCCAGCTGAGCCTTCAAGCGCCTTCAGCAGCGCGCGTTTACCCTTCGTGCCGTGCCCTGCCGTAGGATACACAAACTGCCTCAAACAATATCCCAGCGACCTTGCAAAATTTCTCTCTCACACATGCACATGTGCACAAACACACGCCACCCCCGATTTCCATCATTCTTGGGTGGATTTACAATTTCCTAAGCAGGTTGCTATAGTGACCCTCCAGAATATTTTTTCAAAACACTGTAAATGTTTACATATAGCGCGATGCTGCCAAATTGTCTTAAGACAGAGGGAAACACAAAGTGTCTTTGCTTTATGTCCAGCCTTCCAGCTTTTTTAGCATGGAGGACGTACTTTCAACCAGCAGCAGCAGCTAATCGCACCTTTCGGAGATCTTGCACACCCTCAGGCCTAATAATGGGTCATCTATTAGCTTTAATGAATAACAAAGCTACCCGATTTACCAGTGTTAGCTGATTTCACGCATTTCTGAGTAAATTCTGAGTTAGCTGAAGGGCTGGGGCTTAGCTCAAGGGCCAGACACGCAGTTGGCACAAATCAGCATCACTTGATTGAAGTAATAAAAATGCTGACACTGGGGCAGGACTTTACTGATGAACATCAGTAGATTTTTTTTTTTTATAGTCTTCTTAATCTGGATAATTAATAGAATGATTTAATCATTTTTAGATAACATATGTCAGAAGAAATACATGGTTCTTGTCTTAATTCACATTCTTCTGGATTCCAGCAAGAGAGACCAACGGTCAATGGAATATAAAAGTATTTGTTCATGGTGTTGTTTTAAACACTGCAATGTTTCTACGTAACATTAACAGTAGTGTAATTTATGATTACAGCACACATACATAGATATCGAATGTCTCCCATGCCTCTACCCCGTTTCTAAGATACTAAAGCAAAGTCCAGAGCGTAATATAATTTACAGCACTATAAAATCTTTTACAACTGAAGCACGGTAAAAGCTTAATATCCAAGACCTTCTGTAATATGACTGTGTCATCTTGTTAAACTTTATTTATGGGAACACTAGGGCTGACGAGAACTTTCTTCATGTCCCTTCCCTACCCATGATGAAAATCTCCTTTCTCACTTTGTGCTGTTCATAGGAGGAGGTCTTCCCTTCGAAAACACAGGTTCAGATAGATAACAGACTGTTTCCTCCAAGTTTATGTTTTGGTCACGGCCTTAGATCACTGGCCAGAGATGGCGATCTCTTCTTTCCCAGTACAAACGTACAGTGCTCTATCCAAGACAATGGGTAATTCAAAGCATTAAGACCTAAGACTTATTCAGAAGACCTGAACCTTCTGTGGTTTCTTTTCCCAAAAAAGAAAACAAACAAAATCTTGCAAATCTCGGATCTGAATTCTCCTCTAATTCTGCTTTTCGGATTTCAAAACACATCACACACCACAAAGGCCTTATTTTGTCACAACACTTTACACGCCAGGAGACTGGCGTTGTTAATTCTTGTCATTTTTACTGTTTGAGGGAGTGAAAATCCTGGGAGCCAGTCACCTTGCGAGATTTCCATCGTCTGGAGCAAAATTAATATGAACTTGTGGCTGCCCGACCTTGGCACACCAGCAAACGAATACAAAGCTCTGATTAACTCTGATCTGGTCTGAGAATCAAACCGTCATCTCTAGCTTTATCTTCACCTAGCACTGGGTTGGAAAACACTTGCCTTGAACCTTCATTATACTGTAGAGCAAGGCAGAAAAGGCTTAAAAACATCCCCACAACTTTTTTTGTTCTTTGCTTTAAGACAGTAACACAGAGTCTTCCCAGATCCCAAACGCAGACAAAGCAGGACCTCAGCTGAGAGCCTGGGAAAGTATCACAGTTGTCCCTTCTCGCCCCGTCTCCCTCTCTTCTGCTCACCAAGAGCTATACAAAGTATTCGATCTGCTCGGCCGCTCATCCCTGTTTTCAGTGGTCAGGACGCCAGCTCGGCTGGGAATGTCCTGCCAGTGAAAGAGGTTGATCACCTGGACACCAGACCCTCCCAGCACCACTGTCACCCTCTCCTGTAACTTCACTGTACCACAGGAGAATTTCTTGTTCCATAATCTCTGGATAATTTCCAGTTAATAACTTCTACCTCCATAATCTCCAGACTGAGACTATTAGAAATTAATTCCAGCACAGTATTACCAGTCAAATACCAGCTAGGGAAGGAATATGTTCAGAATAAAAGGGTACGAACAGGTAAGCAGGTGTATTTTCACCCTCACAATATGACTTCTTCATACTTTTCTGGCAAGGAAAGGGAGCCTTAAAATAGAAATAAATTACAACCCCTTTTCTGTTTGGTTAAAGTAGTCTTAGAACAAACACGAACCAGGCCTGCACATCTTAAAGGCATGGCAGCTGAGTCTGAGAACGTATCTCATCTAAGTGTAATTTCCACTAAGACACCTGATCCTCAGGCTTGCCATTGGTTAGGAACATTTTCCTGTCACGGAATTCAACGTTACACTCACAGTCTTTAGTGTACACTGGCCAAACACATCATGCAAAGCATCTCTGTACTTTCAATGTCTTTTTTCATGCTGTTTTCACAAGCAGCAGCCTACAAATAAAAGGGGCTCCGTGCAGCTAGCTATGAACATACGTGTCATTATCCAGGACTCTATGGAATTAAACTAATACAAAAATGTGTAATTATTACAGCAGCCAAATACACCCGGAGCTCTGCTCTGGATTACAGAAACCTGCACTGTTACGTTTACTACCGCCATCCTGAGCTTCTCTCCCTGAGGTTCTTTACAAACCTGACAGCGCTCTAAAATTCAAAACTTCATCCTGTCCTGATACAGCAGTTAAATCTGGAATCAACCAGCATCACAGAAAAACTGCAGCCCTCCTGGTACTTCTTCAACAAAGGACGTGTTTGTACTACTGATTGTACTGCTGAAAATAATTCTGCTGCGTTGACAGGCATCACTCAGCACAGATTGTGATGAAAAGCTGAAAATTAGAAAGTTAAATGAACACCTGCAACAATTTTCCTGCCAATTTTACAACAAAATAAATATTGAATTTTTCTGATAAGTGGGTCAAATTCATCCCTGGTGTCATGGCCCTTTGAGGTTAACAGCTCCACGACAGGAATGAATTTGGCTCCTGTGCCTCTTTCACAGAGCAAGTGCTTCGCTGAACTTTCCAAACCCCCTGTGCCAGCATTCATCTTCACTTAGAACCCATCTTTCCCTCCTCACTGAGCTTTTGCAGCAAAGCCCTAATTTTCCTATCAACTTGCAGTCAATTATGTTGACAATTTGACGTGAATATTGCATATACACAAAAATAATTCGCAAAACAGCTTTTTCAATTGTTAGACTAAACAGCCATTTCCAACATACAGAATCTTCTGTGACCTGTGTAATTCCACAAGCTACCCTTCCGGTAAGAACACGAATCCCTCCGTATCACAGCTGCTCGAATAGCCTTTTTTACACACCTGTGGTGCTGCAAAGATTCTATGAAAAAGATACTATTATTTTTCATCCTGGCCTTTTTTTTGCTTTTCTTTTTTATTCTGTTGCTAGCAGAAGCTGAGGGACACATCATTTTCCTCTTGCAAAGCAAGCGAAAATTTTATTCTTCCGCTCTACAAGTGCTTACGTTCCCATCAGTTCCAGAAAACCCACAGAGGGTTAGAGCATCTTGGTTAGATTCCCCCCAACTTGTCTGGGCAGGTTCTGATACTCCAAGAGCAAAGAAGCGTGTGGATGTGATGAAACATTTTCTAGAAATCTGCCACAAAGAGCAATGCTCTGCTGGATTTCCTTATGCCCATTATAGCCTGCTCACACCTTTGGATGTCCAGCTACATCATGTAGTGAGAAGGGCTTCAGAAGGCACCGAGAAAGCAAAAAGCAGACAACAGACTGTCATGTGCATGATTTCAAGGGCCACTGAGCCCCAGTTTCTGCACATTTTCCCTTTCAAACCTCAAAATAAGACAACGTCTCTGATTTAAAGTTTCAAGAAAGACCTCTTTACCAGCTTTCGGCAGCCTGGTCGTGTTCTGGAGGTACTCTCCACTCTTATACAGACTCAAAACTCTCTCCAGCTGAGCAGCCGTCTCGTCTATTCCCCAGTGAAGTTCTCCTTCGAAAGCACAGAAAAACAATGAGTTAGATGAGGAGCAACCTGCCAGCAAAAGCCCTAAGAGTGAGAGCTCAGCAGTGCCCTGCTCCATGGCGTTATCGTGATGGGGACGTGAAATCCCTGAGTTACTCCACACTGGGTTTCCAACCTGACATGAGCCAGGCACGTCAAAGGCTGGCTTGTCCACTGGAACCCCAGAAAACACTGCGGTGAGCTCTCCACGAGGGACGAACTTCAGCCAATACAGGGAACTCCAAAGGCTTTGCTTGTTAATCAGCTATAGCCCAGCCTCATTAACTTCCCTGTTGAACGCACATAGTACAAGGTCTAAAACCCCTAGAACAACACACCAAAAACCCTCAAATCAGGTTTACAGGCACATCCAACTACTCTTGTTTCTTGAGGCAGATGTTCCTCCAGATTCCACAAGGAACTGCGTTCTGATGGAGTTCACCCCAGTCCTGAGGTTTCAGGAGGAAGTAAATACCTCTGTGAAGCCCAGACAAAATCTCAGAATGGGATTTCTCTGGTATATGGGGCCATTCTGGCCTTCTCGGTAAGGGAGAAATTCTACTCTGGACAGAAAACCAACCTGGTTCTATTGGAGACAACATAAAAGCAGCATCCTCCCCATCCCAAGCATGACAGTCACACTAAAAAAGGAAATACTTGGCATTACCGTGTTTATTGAGATTACCTGTTGCATTGACTATCTTATCCAGTAACGGTCTCAGGGAGGATGGAGCACTGTGTGGAAGAAGATACGTAAAAAAAAACCTGCAATGGAAAAGTAACCCGTATTGAAACATTTTTTTAAAAGAGTTTAAAAATGCCTGGTAACTATTGATCAACATAAAGAATAAAATTCCTATTGCTTATAAGCCACTGACCTATTCAGGAAATATCACCATATTCTACAGTCAAATAAATACATAGCCGAGACTACTCATGCAGCTGTCCGGCACACCTGGACCCCGCGGTTATACACAAGGCTGCCTTGTAACTACGTGTAAATGTCCCATTAATACAGAAATTTGCTGTGGATTGTGACTCTTTGCAAAGCTGTCTGTACTTTAACACCCCAGAAGTCTTGGGGTTTGGGGGTTGGGTTTGGTTTTCTTTTTTTCAAACTCTGAAAGTGCATAAATCAAATTTCTGCTAATTTTTGAAGAATTTACTATATTATTTGCTTTTCTGCAGTCTTCTTAGACTTTCTAATGAATTACCAGGAGAAAACCACCTTCTATTGTTTTAATGCCACTGCAATTTCTCTGTTCTCATTATTTCTCTACATTCAGGATGCATTCACAAGAATACTCAAGGATATATACTCTCCATTTTAACACTTTCCATTACAAAAGACAAAACCAATATGCCTTTACCATCAGTGGATGCACACTTAATTTTCACGATGTTCCTTTAAATTTCTATTCCTCTGCCAATACTACCAAGTATCGCAAACTCAGAGTCATAGCAGCCTAATACGGAGATGGACAGTTCAGGATCTGACAATATAAACAACTACAGGACATAAATATTAGGTAATAAGCACAACAGGAACACACTAGGGAAATTGCTCTGCTTTCACCTAACCTGCAAAGCAAAGAAAATGCTTTTTGATACACAGAGAGCACACTGTGCATGCAAAGGCCTCCAGGGACTCATGCTCAGACATCTCACATAGGCACAAATTCAAAGAAATTAAGTTACTGATAGCAAAAATTGATCACCCAGAGGTATTCCTGAGCTGACATATTCTACTTACACAACGGATATTTCCTTGAGATTGTAACTCCCTTTTACATCCCTTACAAAAACAGTACGAGTATTTATGATGTTCTCAAGCAGGATTATCCCCAGGTAGCTTTTCTCAGTGATGAGTACGAAACACCCAATATAAATACACACAAAACTCCAAAGAGCAGCATAACATTTGTAATGAACAATTTGTCTGCAAAAATCCAGTAGCTGTCGTTCACTCCGCTAAACGCTGCGCGGATGCGAGTCATGGAGGTTATTGCCTTCCGTGGCTGTAGAAATACACGACTCATTCTAACGCAAACGCCCACATGTGAAATGCTGACATGCAGAGACACTGGCGCCTGCACAACTTAATTGCAGGAACATTTGTTATTCATCAGCTGCAGGGCCAGTGGCATCCCTTGTGATCCACATAAGAGTGTCAGATCCTTCTACATTTGTTTCTTTTACATTTGTTCCTACAAAAGTTTGTTTTTTCCTTTCTTGTCTCTTTTTGAGAACTATCTGATCTTAATTTAAGAATCATCAGCGATGGAAAATTCATCTCAGCCATTGGTTAATGGTTAAAAATATTAATTTCCCTCACTTCTAAAACTGTCCAGTGCTGTAAAACTGTTCCACCAAATGTTTGGAGGAAAACCCATAGAGACACATTTGTGACAGAAGGAAAGTCAGTTCTTGCATAGCAGAGCTTTTCCCAAAATGTTTTCTCTCCTTTAATTATTTACCTCATAAAGAAACCAGCTAGATAACCTAATTATGCTTTCAAGGCCAGAGCACGCTGTATTTTACAATTACAAGGGGTTTATGCATTGTTTGACATGTTGTTGCTTTTGACTTCTACCTAATGGCACCAGCAACCCTTTCCTGAGCGCAATCACTAACCCTACAGCAACAGAGTGCATCCCCAAAACTATGAAATTTCGTAGCCTCTCCGTAACGACGTGAGGATTTAGCCTTCCAAGACAAGTGCGCAGAGTCTGCTGCTAACGCCCTAGCGTGGGTGGTCGCAGCCATGAATCTACCGTTGAACAAAACCCCACTGTCTCTATCGAATTAAGCAAAAGCAGGGGCTGAAAACACCGGGGCACTGTGTGTTCGTTACACACTGGTGCATGGTTCACAGGCAATATTAAAAGCTGTAACAGAAGAAGACTGCTTCCTTCAGCAAGACCAGCAACCTGCCGCGAACCCACCACACCGCAGACATATCCCCGCTTACGATGGATGGCTGCCTATTAAAGTTTTCTTAGCCAGACCAGTAAAATGGTCTTAACCAAAAGCTAGCAAGCTAAGCAAGATCTTTACCAAGCAAATGAAAACGGAAAATTTTGCAGGAGGCACTAAAAACTGCACTGCACAACTGCAGATGGCTGTCATGTGGTGCAGCCCATTTCAGTGTGGTCAGCTAATGCAACACACATGCTGGTGAGCGTCCTGGGACCAAAGCAGAAGACTCTCTTTGGAGCAGCCTCTCCTCGCTGTGGTCTGGCAGGCAGTGAATGGCATGATACTTGAAAGGGAAGTCTAAGAAACGAGCGCACCATGATGGCATTGCTTTGAGATCCTCCATCCTATCTGGATCAGACAAGGCAGCAGCGCCCAGCAGCCAGAGCGGCGGCACAGCACTGATCATCATCCGCTGGCTCACCGGAAAGCAGTGACACAGGTCCCCAGCATCCTGCTCAGCCCTCCGAGGAGAGCGATGGCTGACAGAGGACAGCCAAGTCCACAAACACAAAGCCACTGCCCAGAAGGACTCTGCCATAAATTTGGAGGAACACTTAGAATCAAATTTGGAAGATGGACACGCGGGCTGAATGCTTTCTGCTGCTCCAGTGTGACCTGTCACCTACACATCCCCCACCATGGGCATGGCGCTGCCACGGAGCAGGAGCAGCATGGGAAGGATTCCCCCAGCGCAGAGACAGGAGCTGTGGACAGAAGGGAGGGGGGCAAAGGTTTGGGATTATGCCCCAGACAGTCAACAACTGAGTGTCTGGGTGGCCCCATGGCTCCCCAGGACCTGTTATAACCCTACCATGGCAGGGAGCATCAAGCCAGAGCACAGGGTGAGTGCTGGGCTCTAACTCTGAAGTGAGCCCTTTGCTCAACCAGTGGTGAAAAACGAGTGATGACTCCTCTTAACTCACACCGGAGAAAAGCTGCCTGAATCATCTCACCACAGCGCTAACAGAACCCCTTCTCCACAGGCACCTCTCCTGTGAAAGTCTCTACTTGGGTGAAGAATTCGGTGGGATTAAGCCAATGTAAAATTAGACTGGGCAGTGAATCACACTCAAAGTATGCAAAACATTTCCACAGTTATAAATGCTACGTATTTGCACAAATTAAACAATTATTCACGGCTTCACTTACTCAGTTCTGAGACAGTATGTACTCGATGTGAATAACTATAAAGGATGCTGGAGACTTTCTGCCCACTTCCAATTCCCTTTTACCGCATCTGATCACGTACCTGTAGGCATTGTAGAGGTTCCTCTTCTCGTTCATACTCTGACACCGCCCCTCAACTGAACACGGCAGGGTGAAGTTCCTCGCCGGGAATTCCATGAAGCAATCGCTGTTACTGGTGCAAGAGCTCTCCTCGATGCTGGCATCGTCCAGATCCGTCACCTTCAGTTCCCCATCCACAATCACAAACTGCCGAGGGCGAAAATCCAGTAATGTCACGGAGCCAAGTGGCGAGTGAGCCAAATAATGCAGGAGCCGAACTAAGCTGAGACAGATCTGAAAGGCAAAAACGTAGGTGCCTAGCATTATTTTCTAAGGATATGAGTGAAACCACTTTAGCTGAAGATATAGTCACAAATATACGAATTGACGTGAGCACTGTAACTTATTCTCAAAACTGAATTGAGCAACTAAGGTATTTTTCATAGGATTAACATAGTTCATTGTAAAACCCTTGGAGAATTGAAAGAAAAATAAGCTGGTAGAGAAGCTTTCCCACACTGTTCTTACTTTTAATAGAATAAAAGCATTAACTTTAATAATACATTACACACTGGCCTTGACCACGCAGCCTGATCCTGCTCTTTTAGAAACTCCAGGTCTGGAAGTTTTGGCCAGACCGCTCTGCCATCACGCCTGGAGCTCCAGCTGCAGCTGGTGTCTGTATTGCCTCCATACTGACCCTGCCTTTTGACCACTTTTCTCATTTCCTTCCACTGGTTCCTCTTACGTTTGCCTTTTCCTAGGGTAAAAGGAAGCAAATTCCCAGGAAGAGGAGATCCACAGCTCCTCCGTAACTCTTTGTTGTTCCTCAGGGTAAGAGTATAGCTCCATCCACCTTGGTGGACTCTCATGTGCCACACTGAGTCTGGGGTGGGAGCTCCGCGCTGATGCTGCACTTTTCAATTGCAGGTTAGAGATTTGAGAAACTATTACTACACACCAAACTCAATGAATGTTGAACTCAGCCCTCTTACTGTTTTCAATTTACGCATTCCTTTAGAGTGCACTACGTGACATATTAATGCAAATGTAGCATTAATATAAACACAGTTAAATACTGGAAATTTTATTATATGTATTAAATTTATGACAAGTCTTAGTCAGTCTAGCAGGCTTTTTATTTTTTATATATAATCTTTTTTCCTGTTAAAATACACTGTTAAGGCTGTGTGCATTGAAGTAGTCAAATCCAAATTCAATCTCAGCACTAGACTCAGGAGAGGACTTCAATGTGTGCTTTGCAAGAAAGCTGAGCGTGTCTGAAGTTATCCCTCACAGACCCTTCGCCCGTGGGACATCAGGACTACCTTATACTTCCCTAATCATCTCCACCCTTGACCAGACTAGAACTTTTTTATCCTGCTTACAGGATACCACAGTTCACAGGCAGGCCTGCTTATGGGATGTCTGACTTGACCACTCTTCCCTTCCTCTGGAAGGACACAGGAGTCATGTATGTGCCATCCTGCAATACACTGTATATAAAAGGCACGTCCAGCCCAAACTAACCTATAATATGTATATATCTTCAATTGTCAATGAACCCAGAATTCAGCTTGAATAAAAACTGAGGCTGTCATCTGAAATTACTGCCTTTTCTCAAACACCTCAAAGCTGCTGCTCCTGCACCGGGAACGTCTGTGAGCAACCCCAACGGGCTGTTGCCCAGTGTACCTGCTGCCAGGCTGGGACTGCAAATGCCCCTCTATGACAAGCTCTCAGCACAGGGATGAAGGCTTTGCTCTGAATCTCACGCCTCTGCTGAGCACAGGGGTGCTGATCTGGGGAGCAAGCTTACTGCAAGTCCTTCAACACAAGGAAATCATTATTTGTAGGAGTAAGGTCAAATATCCATGCAGCTGTTCTCAGGACAAACAAGTCTCACATGTCAAGAAGACATGATTTTACTTTCTCCTCCTTTTCTGCATCAGTTGCATCCTAGACAGGCTAACGAGCATAACATTGCCTAAGACTTCACTACAGCGGTCACAGGAATGTCTCATCTGTAAATCCACCTCTGTGAATCAGCTCAGCACCTACACCTAATTCTCCCTCAGCTCCCTTTGCAATTGCTCACTCAGAAGTATCCGCGCTGGAAGGAAACTTCCCTGTTTATTGCCCATAATCTACCGTACCTCTTGCTCCTTTTCTTTGTACATAGATGCTGTCACAGGCCGTTATTTGCATTCCCTGGATGAGACGAGCCAAAGACAAGTCCTGTATTTCAGGAGCTGTGATGACTATCTCTACCACTTAAGCCTGTACTTAAAAGGGAGCTGAAGCTTAGCACAAGGAACCACTTGCTCCATCTATATTAGCAAAATAAACTCTGCCAGGGAACATTCCTGGGCACAGAATCTTAACCACACACACACACTTGCTAGTGGAGCGCCTGGCCCGGGTCTGACCAGGACCAAGGCTGTTCTCCCGCACAGTCCCCAGGCATGATGTAGAAGGCAGCACGGCCCAGGGACCATTTGCGACCGGCATCCTTTGTGCAGCCACCAGCTTTCAGAGAGTGCAAGAATTCAACAGTACAGACGTGGGCTGCACCTTGCTGGGTCGTCTCCGAGATGAGTCAGGCACACTTTTAACTTTGTGGTGCAGATGCATCCAAAGTGGTTTAGATGAAGACTGCTGCTGCCTTGCAACATCCGGGAGTTAACCTCAGCTGACAACACATCCCAATATACACTGAGTGAGACAGCGCTGCCTTGATCAAAGCATTGCTGCAGTCTGGCTTCATTTTGGACAAATTAAGTGTGACCATCGTGTTCCTGGTAAATTGCCAGCGTGGTGGACAACCCACGTTTGAGATTTGTGTACATTTATTTCCCTCTTCCCCCAGTAAAAGACAAACAGAGCAGGAAGCAGTAGAAAACAATTCAAAAACCAACCTATGATAAGGATCAGGAGAGAAATGTAACATCCTTCTATTGTTTAAATCCCAGTTGCAGAGCACAACGCTCAATGCCAAAAATCCTGCCGTCGGGCTTTAACAAGTAAGAACTGTTTGAAGATATCATGTAAATAGGATATAACCGGCTACAATTAGATAACACCCACACACAAAATAGCACAGCAACTTAAATCACTGCAGAAATTCCGTGCTAAATGTTGTTTCTAAACCCAGATGTAACCATATGCAAAGCAAACGTTTAATAAATGTGAACTGCGTGGCAGAGCACATAACCCCTGCTTCACGCTTGACGTTCTTTCACATTTATCGCTCTCCTAAAAGTTCTTTCAAAGCGGTTGCTACTCACTCGAAATCTGTCTTCCCAGGAAGTCTGTAAAAGCTGAATCATCTCTAAAGGCGAGCCCAGTTCGGTGATGGTTGTCAGTGTGTCTGGAATGTCATTGCTGTCTTGGTAGCAATAGCCATAGAGCTGAAAAAAATCACAACCAGGCAAGATCAGCGTAACGCATCTCAGCATGCTTTTCCGTTTCTCCGTAGATGAGGTGCAAAGTAAGCATTTCTTAGAGCTCATTTCTCTAAGCTCTACATGTTGTATTGCCTCGAGGTCACCCCTAACAGCTTCTGATCCTCTCATTCGAGGAACGCTCCCTCGGAACCCCCAGTTAGCCCACAGAGTCTCTTCTGGGCATCGTCAGCACCCAGCCAGTGAAGTGCCTGCTGCATGCTCCTCTGGACGGGACCTTATCCCAGTTAACGTGGTACGGAGTTTGCACGGCAAGGTTTTGGTAGAAGGAGGGGACTACAAGGGTGGTGTCTGTGAGAAGCTGCTAGAAGCTTCTCCCATATCCAAGACTGACCGACCACTGGGCAAGGCTGAGCCCATCAGTAACGGCGGTAGAACCACTGGGAGAGTCCGTGCGCTGCTGGGGAGAGTATGTAGGTAAATCAGGAGTGAAGTTGAACCTGGCTGGAAGAGATGGGTGAGGGGAAGGTGCTTTAAGATTTGGGTTTATTTCTTATTGTACTACTTGATTGGATTGGTAATGAAATAAATTAATTTCTCCCCAAGTCGAGACTGTTTTGTCTGTGACGGTAATTGCCGAGTGATGTCCCTGTCCTTAATATTGACCCAGGAGCCTTTTTTTATATTTTCTCTCCCCTGACCAACTGAGGAGGGGAATGACAGAGCAGCTTTGGTAGGCACCTGGTGTACAGCCAGGGTCAACCAACCCTGGGGGAAAAAAAAAAGATTAAAATATTCATGAGGGCAGAAACAGAATTCAATCTGAGAGAAATTAGTTTAGCTTAAGAATTTAGTTATGCCATACCCAGCTAAACAAGACTGATTTTCTGCCTAAAAGACATCACAAAATAGCTTTTAATGACATTTCCCATAGGACTATTGTCTGCGCATTGAGTGGCAACATGTATTTCAATGACACAGTAGCTTGAAGAGCAACTGAAATGCCAAAACGTCTCTTTGCCCAGCCAGAAATTGCCTCTCGCTATACTTAAAGGACTTTTGTGTGCAGTATCGCTAAAGCGGGGCAAATACTCCAGAATATCATCTGCCAGAAGCTTCTTCAATTTAAAAGCATTTAAATAGCAATTTCAGGCTATGCTCCAGCTCCTTCCTATATTTGCTTTCCAAGGACAATTGAATGATTAATTTTCTCTTGCACAAATAATTGCACAAGAAGAATATTTAAAGACTGTGAAGAAGAGATGTCTTGCTTTATATGGAGTGGGACAATGTCTGACAAGGCTGGGGGACAGGCTTTTACAAGCTGCCTGCCAAGCCCTGGCAGAGAGGCGATGAACCTGATAAGGATCTGATTGCAGTTTTCCAGCCAGAACAACATGCATATGAAATAAAATTAAATGTAATCTCCACCCCTAGTCAAACAAACCATACAGTAAAAGGGGTTGTGTGAAAATGCAGCATTAAAAAATGTCCTGCTGCTTCTCCTCTACTGCCTTGCCTTGAGTAATTTGACTTTTCAAACCTCTTTTAGTTTCCATATGCTCAAGGAAGCTGATTGGGGTCTCCTCTGAGCTGAGGGGTCTCGAATACAGCCCTGCAGAAGCAGCCAGGCTCATGCAGACCAGAATGAGGATGGATCCTAATTCACCAGGGAAGCAACACGCCAGACTAGTGAGTACCATTGCTGGAAGGAGAGGGGTGAGGCAGATCCGAATATCAAGCACATTCCTATGGCTCGTGACCTTCCCAGACAGAAAAAGCAAAGGCCATGCTAAAGTCAGCAAATACGGGATTTGTTATGAACCGTTCTGCTAGCTCTGACTGTAGCTGTCTACATTTAAAAGGGAAAAGGGTGCCAAAAAATGTATAAGAGGTAAACAATTTTTCTTTTTGGTGTAAAAATGGCACTGTATTTCAAAACAGCTGCTTAAACACAGACATTAACCTAAACAAAAAAAAAAAGACCTCGAAGGTTTTATTTTAAAACACGTCAAAAAAGGTTTTGGCATCGATGCACAACAGAGAATTTGCGACAGAAGCTGACGCGAACGTTTGAATAAGGGACCTTTCCCTTCACTGCCACAACCATGACAAAGATTACAACAGCAATCATTTCTTAATCTAGAGCCACTCAGACCAGACTTGGGTTTGTTCCTTATCATCTGTGACACCATTTTTTGTGCAGCTTATTGCCAGAAGTTAAACCTTTGTGTGCTGCAAACTATCATAAAGGATCACAGCAGCACAGTTCTGTTTAAGCCTTCTGAACTAACAAAAACTGACATTAAATAAAAATTTTTAATATAATGTGTATCTTTACTCAGAGACAAGCAGTTCTTACTACGCATTTCAGGTCTCTCTTGTGTGACGGCAGACGAAGAAGGCAAGGTGAAGCTTGGCAGGTTTGGAAACCCTCACTTCTGAGTATCAGAATCAAACATCTGTTTCTGTGTCAGCTGCAGAGCTCAGCTCTTGTCTTTAGCACAGTAATACTATCCAGCGGGGAGAAAGCCATAAGGCAAGTTAGCAAGTGATCCAGACTGGGCAATGCCGGTATCGCAGTAATGGCCGGTTCACAGCCACACCGAGCACAACAAAAGCGATTGGGCTTCATCAGACACTCTCCGTGTTTGGGAGAGCCCTTCCAGCAACACAAATCCAGAAGACAAACAACAGTTATATATATGATAAAAACATAACACATATGCACAAAATATTGAGAAATTTGTCTTATTATCTATTTGTGTGTATTGGAACATGTAATTAGAAATTAATCACAGTATCTATTTATGCCTGTTTTACCTCAATCCATGAATGCCAATAGCAATAACAAAGATTTAGATTTGTTCTCAGAGAGCTGGAACTTTCCTCATAAGTAATTCCTTCATTTTAGCATCCAATTTGTACCTTGGCAAAAGTCATCACTGCCTGAGTAACTGAGTATTCAGTGTATATTTTACTATATAATACCCATTTAATCACTCCAGTCGTTGTGGAAGCTTAAATGACCTGATCCAGTTTTGGTTTCAAACTAAACTGCTCTTTATTCTCTCAAGAAAATTTTCTTGCACGGATCCCGCTGAACTTAAAATCAACTTTACAAGCTGAAAAAACCAGCACTGAGCAAGTTAGCGTAGGACTAACTCAGAAAACATATAATCTAACCTGAGCTCTTTATTGCTTTCACTGAAGTGAAACCTCTCCAGATGCAGCGTTATTACATAATTACATAGAGTTATAAAAGCACAGAAGTCTGACATATAAAGGACTTATTGGGCCGCATTTATACTTTTCTAAACGAACTCCTGAAACTAAATGCAAAAATGCCCATGTAATTACATGGCCATATTTGTATGTGCAATTACCATGATTACAAACTGGGCAAGTCCCAACAGCCAGTTAAGCATCTAAAATGGTTACATTCATCCCCTCCTGATGAACCACCACCCAGCGTATCGATGTTACAAAATATAGAATATATATAGGTGCAAAATATTCCAAGATGGTAATTCCTAGGCCCTTCGCTTAAGAAGCCGACTTAAGACAGAGAAACAATACAGAGGTACTCCCCAAAATACATGGTTTTTTCCTTCCTTTTGTTTTTGTCCAATCCATTTTAAGGACAGAAATGAGACAAAAAGGGTTTGTATTCCCAGACGGTGAAGTAAGAAAGATAGCTGGATGCATACAGTATCAAGAAAAATAACCAAATGGGGAAACCAAATATAGCTGGAAGCAAACGATGAGCCAAAATATCTCCTCTATCTGACATTCTGTTAGGTCTCAGCATCACAAAGCTACACTTTAGAGACACTCAAGAGTGATGGTTTTCATACGCCTTTCCAGCATGGTTCCAATTAAACGAATGGAAAGAAATACAATCCCACATCTTTTTGCTATCTCGAGCCACTGCATTTAAATGCCACCCCAATATATTTTTGTGTAGAATCTAATAGCCAACAGTCACAATATTGGGATGCCTTTCTGTCTGTTTAGAAAAACTCATGCCAGATATGAAATGTTGACTTGTTCTCACATCATGTGCCGTAATTCATTTTGAGTAGCCCTGTTTACTGAATCCTTCCCTCACTCTGGATTTTCTCAGTCATGAAGAACTCGGTTCTGCCTTAGCCTTTACGCACCCAAAACTCTCACTGACTGCAACAGGGTCGAGGCATGCTGGGCACACGGGGTCAGCCCTGCAGAAGTTACACCGCTTTGCAGGAGTCCATGTCCCTACAGACGGTCAGTTCACCTCCCTTTACAACTCCCTTTTACTACAAATTATGGGGACAGAGATGCCCCTTTCAGAGGAGCTGGGGCAGCAGGGGAGGGCAAAAGCAGAGGTCAGCCCCTACACAAAAGCCGACAAGCTTAGTGAATAAAAACACAAAATAAAGGAGCTTATTGAGCTGTCATCAGCAGGGCAAGTCTGTGCAAACACCGAGCCCTCCTGCACTCGCGTAGGCACCCTAGCTGGACTTTCAGAAAAATAGTTGTCCAGCCAGCACCTCTGCCGGAGTGTGACATTGCATTTCTAGAGGCTGCTCAGCCAGGAACCGGTAGGACCTGCCACCTTCCCCAACCAGGGCTCCCGCAGAATCGCTGCTCTGGCTACTGGAGGGCAAAACTCCCCTCTACAGGGCATGCAATTTCCCTAAAAATTACAACACATTGCAAACCATTTTCTTTGCCTTGCTTCGTTTTAACCCTTAATTTTCACAATCTTTAAATTTGCTCTAAAATCACAAAAGCTGGAAATTTCCCCCTTTTTTCTTTAATGAACATGACATTGCCATGACAACAGGAACCTCAAGAACACTATTACCAGCTGTAATATAAGTGACAGCTCAGCTGCATTACACCAGAAGTAATTTCTAGAAACCTAATTCTCTCCTCTTTTAATTTGGACTTGCCCAAACTTCCTACAATAAGGCCTAACTGCTGCCCACAATAAACAATTTCAAGTAAAAAAAAAACAACTCCATTTTATGACGAGCAATAGTAGTCACCACTTGCCACAGCCTTTCTTTTGGACCAGACACCAGTTGCCTAATCAAAAGTGGTTGTGATGAGACTTGGTGCCCCAGGGGAAATAAAAAGCAACCACTGACATTGGTAGCCTTTTGATAAGCCATTTGAGCCACTACATGCCAAAAAACATTTTAGATGCTCTTGCTACTTTATTGCTATCAAAGTGAATGTAATAACTTTTATGCAACCAATCCTTGGATTCAGCTTTTGCTCCTGGAGCACTGGGACAGTCCTTGAAAAAACAGGAACTCCCAGCACCGGCTGGTGATTTACCAGTACATGATTGGAGATGTTTATGTCACGCTAAGATTTATTCACCCCTTGGGTTTTAAATATTTCCCTTCATTGATGGTGATATATACATACATCATTATACACACAAGCACATATATATGTACATATTTGTGTATATATGACACAAATATATGTATATTTGTGTTTCTATAGATAACATACACACATTATATTTGCATCTATATTTTAATACGTTTCATATATATTTTTAAATATAT
>NW_010419496.1:0-20403 GCF_000710305.1 Buceros rhinoceros silvestris | reverse complement strand
TTTTTTAGGTGAGGGAGGTGTGGCATTTTGGGCATTTTGTTGAGGGGTTTTTTGGGGGGAAGTATATGCATGTCTTGGAAAGCTTCCTTGGATTGTAGATATTTTCTCCATGTGACGCAAAAGAGTATATCAGGTAAAAAAACCCTTTGTATATTTGAATGGAAAACTATAGCACATCTAATTTTTTCTAAACCAAAGGAAATTAATCTAAGTACTACACACAATGTGAGGATTTTAACTGAATCTTTTGAGATGCTGCTTTGATACATAGTAAATGAACGAATATAAATAGTTCCAGAAATAGACCTTCAGGGATTTAGATGCAAAATTGATATAGTACGAAAATATTTCCTAGATCAGAAACTGCTGAACTGGGGGGGAAGAGGAGGCAAAACATAAACCAGAAATGATGTAATTGCGTTGGTTAGAGTAGTACAGATGAAGGATTTTCAACAGCAACAACAACAAAACCCCATAATTAATGCCTAAACAAAGTTTACTATGTTGGGATTTTCTGTATTGAAAAAGACAAAGAAAATTCTCTTCCCCAGACAGTTTGCTGATGACAAGGCAAAAATGAAGGATTTTCAACAGCAACAACAACAAAACCCCATAATTAATGCCTAAACAAAGTTTACTATGTTGGGATTTTCTGTATTGAAAAAGACAAAGAAAATTCTCTTCCCCAGACAGTTTGCTGATGACGAGGCAAAAAGGGTTCCTATCTGAACAATGTAGAAAAAAATGATATGTGTTAATGTACAAAGTATGGCTAGTGGTTTGTCACAGGTCGGAACTACACACCTCTGCTGATTCTTTAAGTGTTTTCATTCAATTTTAGAAAATAAAAATGTTAGGGGGTTTTTTGGGGGGGGTTGAGTTTTGTTTTCTTAAAAATGAAGGTTCAGAAAAAATCAATTCTTTAAGTGTTTTCATTCAATTTTAGAAAATAAAAATGTTAGAGGTTTTTTTTGGGGGGGTGTTGAGTTTTGTTTTCTTAAAAATGAAGGTTCAGAAAAAATCATTCTTTGATTTTCATTATTGGATGGTCTTTGCTTTCATTGGTAGTAGAATAGATGTTAGGAGACATGCCTGGCATGTTAAGCTGGCCTTTTGGAAAGGAGATAACATTTTACATATCTTTAAACATACAGTGCCCTGGGGCAAAGCTAATTTCTTCTATTGGAGGATTTATACTTGTTAAATCTCAGTTATATTACATAGTATGTATGCATTGAAAAGTAATTTGTTACTGTCAGTTATTAGGCTTGATCATTTTGCCAGCACAGGTAGTAAAATGTTTTTTAAAAAATTATTCAAAACTTAGAATTGGAAAGCAGAGTTATTATCTCAGTAAATTATCCTATCCCACTGTGTTATACTCTCATTGACTTTTGCAAGGTATTATACTGTAAGCATGCTCTTCACCACTGCAGAATTTATCTGCAGTCAGCTCAAAGATTGTCTGTACAACCGAATAAAACAGAATAATGTATGTGCATAGGTTAATTTCTTGCTGTGTGCTTGTAAATAGAGCAAAATACTTCAGAAGCATATACTCATCATAATACTCACTCTAATGTTCTCTTTATTAAAGAAATCTCTAGTATTTTAATTATACAGAATATTTGGCAACCTGTGTGTTGTAGGAAGTGCTGAGAAAACGGGAAATGTTTAAGAGAACTAGATTAATTCAACTCTGATCCAGGTAAAAATGAGGACTACGCTCAGTGTTTTCATTAAAAAATGTTAGTTTAATTGAAACTAAAATACTTCATCAGAGGCATTGAGCTGAGACATTATGCGGTCCATGTCTTTGGAATAAAGTACTGACTTAAAGGCTAGGCCCTAGAAACATCACATCTCTTTCAAAAACCATTTTTTTTCTCTGAATTTCCTCTTCAAAGGTAGTTTGGAGGTTCTGACATAGAACAGCTTAAAACTGCATAAATATTTTAATATAAAACTTATGACTACCATAAACACAGTATTTTAGGTCACATTTACTGATAGCAGCAATTTAGTGGTTTGGTTTAATTTAGTAGGAAGGTGGTATATTCACTGAGTTGGGCTTCTGTATATTTATTTCCTGGTAGCAAGAAAGAATTTGCGATCAGAAGAGTGGTAGTTTTCAAATTCACAGTATCATTTTGAACAAAGTCATATATGGACTTGTCACGGCAGAGCAGAAAAGCAGGAGATGAAAAAGGAGAAGTATAGACATCCTTGTCATCAGTGTTTTAGTTGTCAAATAGATCGAGTCTCCCTGAATAAATGAGTTCTTGAATTACTAAAGCATTTTCACTTGCCTTCAGGAGAAGATGAGAGACTTACTTTAAAAAGAGATATTAAATTCGAAGTGATGGCTCTTAATGTCTTTTGTTCAATACATTAATATGATTTAGTGATATTCATTCTTTCTACTATAGCATGTTACCTTGCTGAAACTATATAGAAAGAAAATTGCCTAATTTAAAAAATGTTAGAATTTCCAAAACCCTCTGACTTCAGTGATCTCCACGTCTGCCCAGGAGATTTGTCTCCCTAGGTTTCTCCTATACTTAGAGAAGTAGAAAGTCCTTACCAGAGGGTGATTTGTGTGCTCCAATTTGTCCTTTGAAATAACGTCTTTCATTTTGCTACTAGTAGAAAGAGCCTCAGGAAACCAGCTTAAAATTAGCTTTTGTGAACAGCAAACCATCACAACCCAAAGACCAGATTATCAAAAGAACTCAGGCAATTAGTAGTTATTTTAGTCAAATTTAGTTATTGAACCCCTTTTAATGATCTCGTAAGTGTTTCTCATCTTAAAAGGAGAAATTCTTGAATGGAGCAGCTAGTGAAACCAGAAATTTCATTTAACCAATGTTCCACTCAGCTTGGATGTTGGTCTGTGAGATGAATTTAATATGATAAAATAGGTGCTCTCCACCTTTTTTCATCTAGGAAAGACGTCTTCAGCCTTTGTGTACTCACAAAGGAGTATTTGTGTACTTACAGCAGGCCAGATCTCCTTGTTACTGTTCCTGGGCTCACTTCTCCCAGTGCCAAGCCAACCCAATGCCAAACCTCAAAGTAACTGCATTTCCAGTGGTTCACAGGTCTCTGCATCCCGAATCCTCTTCTTCATTGGGGTCTCTGTGTCCTGTCTGTTTCTCCTTCACCAGTGCTCAATGAATCAGTTAACTTGCCACAGACTTAAGGAAAAAAATCACTGCACTAGTGTGCACTTAGCAAAAGCCTCCTAGCCATCTTGGCAACCGTGTGGCTGCTCCTCTTCTTCATCCATCCTACCCACACCAAAACAAAAGATCGCACCCAAAAATTAAAGACATTTCCCCCTTAAATAGGTTTATTTGCAGAAGCACTGATTGGTGCATCCTGGACCAGAGGTGGAGTCAAAACTGGAGCTGAGGGGCGCATTTTGTAAAGGTGCTTACGCAAACCACGCTAACAGCACTAGCACTAATCCCCCACTACTAAAGTGCACCAAACCAAAGCGGGCATCCTCCTTCCCCTGCTGCCAAAAACAGTGTCAAAACCTAAAACACAACATAAAACAAGCAGGAGATTTACAATACAAGATATTTTTTTAAAATAATGTATAGAACATGGTGAATTTGTGTATATCAGTAAGCATTGCCCATAGCAGTAATCTGAGCATAATATAAAATATTTTACTGTTATATATCATGTTAAAGAATGTAGATTTCCCACCAGTAAGGTGTAGAGAATTAAACCAAACCTATCTGTGTCATCTGAGTCAAAATTTCTATGAAACCATTGAACAAATATGTAAATATAGACAGCAGAGTGATAGTTTAATACATTTTCTCAGACGTCTGGAACATATCATAATAAAAATATTTGTTTCAGCAAAGGTTGATAGCTGTAGTATATTTTTGTATTGATTTCTTAAAAAAAAAAGAAAGAAAGAAAATAAAGAAAACAAAACACCCCTCCTAGAAGCTGAAGTTATAATGTCAGAATCATCTACAGCTAAGTTAATTAAAAAAAAAAAAAAAAAAAAAGAAAGAAAAAAAAAAAAACAAAACCCCCCCCCCCCCCCAGCAGATGAAATACAGCAAAACATGTGATGGCAGAATTGGTTGAGAATAGTTTGCTTTTATGTAGGACACGTCTGTAGCCAATGATATTGCCACACTGTGGACTCATAGATATTTTCTTACTGGGGAAAGTATTATTTTGTTCCTTTAAGTAAGATTGTACGGAGATAGATAATGGTTAGTGATAGACAGAACTGACAGAGGGTTCTGGGCCCTGGGAACACGAAACAGTGGACCACAGAATGCATCACACCTTTGCACTGTTTCATTTGTGTTTGCTGCAGACGGCACCTAGAATTCAATCATTTACAGTAGCGTAGGCAGGAAATGACCCCCTGATGTCACTGGGTTGTGCTGGTTTAAAGATTGTGCAAGTGGTGAATGTCTTTGTATCTCATTAAACAGATCTAGCATTTTAATACAGAATCTCTGAGTACTTAGATCATATTGAATTACAATGACGTATAGCAGTACCCTACAGCCAGTTATAAATATCTGTAGAAGGGAGCATGAACACGCTAAATGTGAAGAGATACTTCTCAGGAATACTAACCTACTTTCAAGGTTCAGGATACTTTTCAGTCAGAGGTGGTATTGCTGTATTTGATAGTCACTAATGTATCACTTTTTCAGGCCATGTACACTTCAGTACCTAAAACATCCCATAGCAAACATCACTCCATAGAGGGAATAGGTAACTTAGGCACGTGTCTTCTCTTTGCTTGCTTTGAACTTCCTGACTGATGGTTTCACCTGAAGTGAGTACTTATTCCTTGTAACTCTCTACTAAGAGATGCAAAACAGAGTTCAAAAAATAGAGAAGAATGGTCTAGAAGGTTAAATACCTGGGTCCAACAGATCAATTATAAAGAAACTGTAGAGCAAATCAGATGTAACTTTCACTTGGGGCCATATACAGACATTGAAGTATCACAGTTCTCACTCTTGGCAATTAAATAGTCTTGTGCAGAGAATAACTGTGAATGCAATTTTCTAAGAATGAGACTGAGAATTAATTTAATTGAACTCAGGTTAAATTACTTCAACTGAGATAAGATGAATGTTGATTAACAGAGTCAAATGCCAAGTCAATTAAAGTAATTCGACCTTAACAAGGAAACATTTGTGACATATTTATTGACATAAAGTCTCCTGAAACAAGATTACATGTGTTAGCTTTGGCAATACTGAAGTTCATATATATTCAGGACATTACGTGAGCAGGAATTGCTTTCAAAAATACGAAGCTTAAAACTAATCTTCCCTCAATGTTCATGAAATTAGAATCTCAGATAGAAATTGTACCTACAAAGACAACCAGGTTAAGTATTCTAGGCTGTAATCCCCTAGTTTTTAATGTAAAAAGAGAATTTCAAGTATTGAAACAGTAAGCATGTTCTTCCAAAATAAATCTGCTTGTTTTACTTGATCTTCAATAAATACAACAGCAAAAAAAAGTGGGTTTTTTTAAGATTCTTGTTTCACAGAATTTGTATTAATTCCTCAGATTGCCAAAGCACAGCACAATCTGTAATAAAAATGTAAGTTACTGTTACAATGTAATAACACCAAATGAATAAGTTTTGAAATGAAGAAGCTGGTTAAAGGATGTATTTTCAGTGTATCAACACAGAGAGCAAACTACAGGAGACAAAATAACCAGCAGCACAGTATAGTTAACATGCAACTAACAAATAAGCTGTTCAGAGGAAAACTTTCTGATCCTTAAAAGGTGAAGTATAATAATTTAAACTCTGGCCTTATATTAAATAAGTAAAGTTGTGAAATTTTATTACTATATAACAAAATCAAAATGCATCAAATCCTAGTTTGTAGATATGACACTTTTTTAGAAAAATAAAGCTGTCATATTGAAGGTTTATAAAGGTGCTTAAGAAACATCACAGATTTTTAAAAGATAAGAGAGAGAGAGAGATGAGTTCTATTGGCTGAAAAAACTTATTCTCAGATTTATTAATTTTTTTGTATTGCCAGCACACAGGAGGTATATGTTAGGTTAATAAATTTGCCTTCTTATTCCTTCAACTGTCAGTAGTAGAGTCACTGTGAATACAGTGCTTAAACATTGAGGAAAGGAATTTTCTAGCCACAGATTAAGGAAGGGTGTCTGAAGGTTATGTCTCCGGTTGATAAAGTAGATTCTCCAATCAACAGAGGAAGAAATAAATGAAAATAGAAGACAGGAAGGTTCTTACTGAATATTGTATTGAATAGACAGTGAGGAAGGGGTGGGTAAAAAGACTCAGTTGTATTAAAAAGCGTTTCAGTGAAAGACAATCTGAAAAAGGATCTATTTCAATAGTGTACGGACAGGATGTTCTTCATCCCAGGAGTTCAAAATGGCTGGCTTGTGAAATCAATGGTTGGTAACAGGGATTTGTAATTAATCTGCCAAGCTGGAGTGGTGTCATACGACAGGAAAATACAGTATCTAACTTACAAGAAAGGAAAACATGCAACTGCAAGCTGCTTTCCTTAATAGTATTCAAGACTTAATGAATAAATATTGAAACTAAATATCGAAGTCATGACTGTTGTTGCAAAAAGGGGGGAAATAAAACCGGTCTTAAGGCCAACACCGAATATGTGAGACAAGCAAAATCAGGGGGCACGAATAATGATGGTTTATTTAGAGAGCAACATTTACAAGTTCATTTGGTATTGCCTTTGATAAATGAACTGCAGAGTTAGGTATGGCTTATTTACCAGAGAGACTGTATAGGTCTGATACCAAAAGCTCACAACCTGTCTGTTGTTGCCCGGCTACCTGGTACAATAAGCCCGCTAATGCACAAACACTGCATTAGGAGTAAGTACAATCGTGATTACTAACCATACAAAACACACACAGGGAGAACAGAGTCACTCAGCGTCAGCTGAGGCAGCGAATCTTACCCACAGAGTGTCCCCAGTGGAGGGGTGGAGAGACGGAGCTAATTTGTCAATCTATCCATGGGTATGGTTTTGAGTCTTCTCCTGCCTCAGTTTAGGGTTGATATCGGGCAATATTGTTATAGACACCAAAACCCAGGGGTATAAACATCCCACTAAATAAGTTAGCCTGAAAAAGAGAAGGCAGTTTCTTACTAAAATAGGAAGAATGGGGCAAAGATATTGCCTGCTTTTAAAACAGATTTTAATTTTATTGGAAAGGGTTTTGTTTGTAGCATTGGTTACTGATTAAAGCAGTTCCTTGAAGAATCTTTACATCGCTTAAATAGTTTAGTATTTGCTGTTAATTTTTTTCTGGCCTAAATGCTGATAGTTTTTAGCAGGCCTGCATATGGAAAGAAGGAAAAACAAGGTCAAGAAACAGTACTGAAATATACTGAGCAGAAAAGGAAGTACATTCTTTCGGAATCAGCCAACGTGATGTTCATTATGAAATTTTGTATCTTCCTGCTTCATCTGTACGTTTTTGAAATGATGGGAGTTATTACCATTACATATTCTCTATTTAGCGTCCAATGAGTTCCACATGTTTTACTGATAAGTAAAAGAATAAGGAGATTATAATGAGTATTCTGGCAAATAGGGCTCAGATTTGTGAAGGTTTACATATGAACACCTTTGAAGTCATTTGGGGATCTGCATGTAAAGATGGTTATACCTGTGGAAAAGTCTTTGCATGTTCTCATACTGATTTGAGACATTGCTTAGTGTCAATCATTATAATCAGCTTACAGATCTCAGTAAGAATACTTAGATAATTACTTTGAAATCTTTTTGTGACTCATTTGTAGTTTACAGGTTTTTCAGGTTATGAGGTCAAAAATAGTTTGGAGTCGAAGAGGCAACCCTCTATAAAATGAGAAACTACATTAGAATGACAAGCCTTTTTGGATTGTAACCTTAATACTAACTCATATTCTTCAGTCAATCATCTCTTTTCAAATACTATTGTATTTCACCAGACAAAATCTTTATTTTAGAATTTCGTGAAAATCTTCCATTAAGAAGGGTTATGAGTTTGTATTTAAAACTTGCTGTAGAGTCTGTTGCTGAATTTCCCAGGAAGGGCCTTTTTTATTCAAACTCTGCTCAGATGCTGTACATTTTTGGTTTTGGGGGGTTTCATTGATTTTATTTTTTAGAATTTTTTATTCTTATTTTGATTTGATTTTTCCGTTAGAGTGCTAATCAATCTAAATATTTTGCTTTTAGAGCATAGGACTTCCTCACAGACACTGCTAAATCTAGTGCACAGATAACAGAATGATAGAAATAGCTAACTACACATATATGTCACATAGCTCATAAAATATAGTGGGAAAATTGATGAGAAATGGATGAGGGAAATGGTCAAAATATGTTCATATCAGAAAAATATGAAATAAGAAGTGCAGAAATAATCAGTTTGGTGTAGTCAAAGAGGGCTTTTTGAATGTCTGAGACAATACTGAATTCAATAGCACAAATTTGGGTAACACCTCCTACAAACTTTGGCATTGATTTTAAACTGTTTTAAAAAGACTTTATGTGGCTGTAATCAGGTCTTTAAATTTGCCTGTATTGAAAGTAAAAATTGCTGTCTGTTAATGTGTGACCAGGGGTAGAAAATTGTCAGAATATTCATAATTGCTGAAAAGCCAGAAAAATACTCAGTTTTTTTGTCAGCTTTGTGGCTTCCATCTTTGTCGTGGTTTTGCTGGGACAGATTCCTAGCCCTGCCATGGTCTGCAGGTCAGTGGCTGTTTTGAGTCAGCCAGAGCACCTGACCCAAGCTGGCTCACAGGCGTATCCCAGACCATAAATATCACGCTCAGAATAAAAGGGGAAGCTTGCTGTGCGGGGGGCTGTCTTTTGCCTGGGTTTCTCCTCCTGTTTGGGTTTCTCCTTTTCCTGCTCCTGAGGATGGCTTTCCTGTTTGTTGTGACTGCTGTAAATTCACTGGGCTGAGTATAATTCAGAAAAATACTCAGGTTTTTTGTCAGCTTTGTGGCTTCCATCTTTGTCCTGGTTTTGCTGGGACAGATTCCTAGCCCTGCCATGGTCTGCAGGTCAGTGGCTGTTTTGAGTCAGCCAGAGCACCTGACCCAAGCTGGCTCACAGGCGTATCCCAGACCATAAATATCACGCTCAGTATAAAAGGGGAAGCTTGCTGTGGGGGGGGCTGTCTTTTGCCTGGGTTTCTCCTCCTGTTTGGGTTTCTCCTTTTCCTGCTCCTGAGATGGCTTTCCTGTCTGTTGTGACTGCTGTAAATTCACTGGGCTGAGTATAATTTTGTATGCTTCATATTGGCTGACTGCTGTAAATTCACTGGGCTGAGTATAACTTTGTATGCTTTGTATTGCTATTAGTATAAGCTTGGCTGTTTCATTACATCTGTTTCCATTTTGACCTTTGGGTCTCCTCTCCTTTTCCTGATTACCCTTCTTGGCCAGGAAGGGGTCACTGGGTGAAAGAGCAACCACTACAGTTTAACACCAGATATGGGCTAAGCAAAGACAATCTTTGATCCCCATTGCATCACTAGCCCATATCACGTGGTTATGTGTGACCATAAAGTTATTGCAAATTAAAGCTATTCATCTTTAGTAGAATCACAGAATCATTTCATTTGGAAAAGACCTTTAAGGTCATTGAGTCCAACTGTTAATCCAGCGCTGCCAAATCCAGTACTAAACCATGTCCCTAAGGGCAGCATCTACATGCCCTTTAAACATCTCCAGGATGGTGACTCTGCTACTTCCCTGGACAGACAGCGTGTTCCAGTGTTTCACAATGCTTTCAGTGGAGAATTTTTTCCTAATGTCCAGCCTAAACTTCCCATGGTGCAACTTGAGGACATTTCCTCTTGTCCTGTTGCTTGATACTTGGTAGAAGACACTGACCCCAACCTTGCTACCACCTCCTTTCAGGCAGTTGTAGAGAGTGGTAAGGTCTCCCCTCATCATCCTTTCCTCCAGGCTAAACAACCCCAGTACCCTCAGCTGCTCCTTATAGGATTTCTTCTCTAGACCCTTCACCAGCTTCTTTCCCCTTCTTTGGACATGATACAGCACCCCAATGTCTTCCAAAACTGAACACAGTATTCGAGGTTCATTCTCATCAATGCTGAATACAGGGGTACAATCTCTTCCCTACTCCTGCTGGCCATGCTATTTCTGTTATGAACCTGAATGCTACTGGCCTTCTAGGGCACCCAGACACATTTATTATGAACAAAAAGAAAATTATAAATTAGAAATAATTTATAATTTCGATAAGGTTATATACAGTGCAGGTTCCATTCTTCTGCATAATGTAAATTGTCACCAAGCTACTAGAAGTGTCAGCTGAGCTCAGGAGCAAAGTATAGTCACTTCTTCCACTGTGGAAATAAAAAACTTATGTCAAAACTCAATGTAATTAGGAACTTTTATTTATGCTATAGGACTCTTTTGTCTAACTATCAGAGATAACAAATTGAGATCCACAGACTTTCCTATAGGCTCTCCAATTGTTTTACATTTTTTTTCTCCAGAAATCTACTGATCCATAGGTTTTGTTAATTTCTATTTCAGAAATGCAAGGTTGGCTTAGCATTACTTTTTCTTGTTTAGAATTGCTTTCTTGTGCAATGTACTCAAGAAGTTACCAAGAGCCAAGCAAAAGCAAATCCTTAAAACTTCCATTGAGTCCTGCCTCACTCTACTGTGGATATTTCAAAGGCAAAACAAATTATGCCATATAAGAATTAAAAATATTGTTTTCTAATTGTAACTGACACAATTATGAGCATCAGTATTACAAAACCAGAAACTGATCTATAAGAGCAGCTGAGTTTGACTTTCCTCAGCTGTTGCTTTATTGGAATGTATTACATTAATGTGAGTCGATCAGTGTGTGTTATTTGTGAATGGAAAACTGAGTTCTCCATATAGAATAGAGATATTAATTGAACTAAACTTATACTTTCTCGTTGATAATACTCATCAGATATTAATCATTGGGTGATTTTCCCTGTGGTCTAATATTATTCAAAAGTTATTCGTTCATGGCAAATACATAGATCAATCTTCATCTAGAAAGAAATTCTGCCTGGTATCTAGATTCTGCAGTTGCCCTGGTAAGAACTCTTTAAAGGAATGAGCTTAATTCTAGTTCTAGTCAACCTCACTATCTGTTTCTTATAAGCAAAAAAAAAAAAAAAAAAACCAAAAAACTTAGCTTTTTGAAATTCTTAGTCAGAGGAAAGGTGTTTCAGTGTCTCTGTATGATGTATTCTGTCATTGCTTTACAGATAGCTACTGTTCAACAAATTCGTGCTTCCTCAAAAGGCATCAGAATCAAATCTTATTCTATAGAGTCAACCTTTTTTAAGTTTCTACTGTATCTAGGACATAGTGGGCTGAGTGGCCCAGAATGTGTGATGGTAAAATCATGTTATAGAATAAAGCTAAAATATATAGAGAGAATAAAGTTAAAATAAAAGTCTCTATCATGAGTAAAACAGAAAATGTAGTTTAAGATAGGAGGAACATCCATTGGAAATTATGTCTATATGAATCTTAGAGCATTATCTGATTACTCTTTCTCTCAAGGCTATAACAACAAAGCTATATGCCATGAGGACACAAAATCATTGTGATCTGTGTTTTTGGTCCGTCTTGAATTTACCAAGGGCTCAGATACATAGGAAACTGTTTTATTGATGAACTCTGATTCAGCAGTCAAAAAAGGGCTGAGTGCATGTCAGAGTTAATCCCTATCAATTCGTGGGGCAGAAGAATCAGGACAGTAGTCTTAAATACTTCTTGCAGAACAAGGGAATGGTCTTCTGTGAAATGCAAGAAAAAGAAATATCAGAATATTTTCACCTGCTCAAGTTTCTCAGGCTCTCAGCAGCATCTCCTGGAGGCTATTTTAGTGACAAAATAGAAGACACCCAAAGAAGAAAATAGTGGCTTCTTACGAGGCACACAAAAGCATCAGATGACAAATAATAAAGGTCCTGATAAAACATTCAGATAGTATTACACCTGCACTACACAACAATATGGTTTATCCTACTGCCAAAAAACAAACTGAAAGGATTCCCAAGAAAAGGAACACAATCTCACAGCTGCAAAGACAAGTAGAAGTTAAAAGTGACAAAACCCGTAACTGGGTTAATGTCCCATTAAGTTTGCTTACCCAGCCTGCAATAAAGGGAAATATGATCATGTTTTCCAAGTTAAACATTGAAGTTAAATTGAATAACAGGATACCACATTCCCAACTCCTCGGAGTCCTCACAAGGACTTGCATTTCATAGAACTTCTCTTCTGAGACTGAAAACACTGTTATTGTAGCTTCTTGTGTTTCAGAGAGGTCTAAACTCAGTGTGACAGAAAACACTTGTAGGTCTTCTCTCAGGCACGGCTATACTAGTAGGATGGAAAGGTATGTCAGTCTCTTGCAGGGAATAATTACTTCTTTTAAATAAATGATAGAGAAGATTGAATAGGCTGTCAACAACATGTTAATCTCCTTCAGTTCTGCTGCCAGTAACTGTTCCCCACAGACCATAAAAGACATTCTGATTTTACTTTTAGATGCCTGGCCATCTGTTTCCTGAACATCTTGTATTAATTGTCTGAAGGAATAGAAATTTGGCAAGCACATGTAGCTTAACCTGTCCATTCTTTCATGTGAGCTGCTTCATTAGTGGTACACTATCTTTAGTCCACAGCTGTCTCTACCTTTTATAAGTCTGAAGTCATTATGTGTGTGTAATGTACAGCCTGTCACACTAGGAAGGTAAATCGTCAGCACCGTTTCATATTTATGTAATCTGCCTGTCAAATGATTACTCATAACAAAAAGGGACAGAATTAATATATGTAAGATCTCTCTTGACAGTTAATGAGACTGGATGAAGCCCTTCTCCCCATCCCACAAAACCTTATGTCACAGCTGTTTTTCCATACATAGGTAGACCTGTTGTCTTCAACAAATCTAGCTTTCAAAATGGAAGAAATACAGCTGGTACAGAAATACCACTGGTGCAGTTAGCTTAGAGCTGTAGAGTCCTGGTCATTGATTTCATATCCTAGGTGTTACCGTGATGGCAATAATCAGTAACAAGCTCTTGTGCTGTCTTACTATTTCAGGTGGGTTCAATGCTGCAGTGGGTTGTAACATCACACTGAAATTAATACATAATTGTTTTTGTCGGGATTTTTATCTTTTAAATAAAAGCATTCATTGATTTCATATCCTAGGTGTTACCGTGACGGTAATAATCAGTAACAAGCTCTTGTTCTGCTGTCTCACTATTTCAGGTGGGTTCATTGCTGCAGTGGGTTGTAACATCACACTGAAATTAATACATAATTGTTTTTGTCAGGATTTTTATCTTTTAAATAAAAGCATTCAATTGTTTAAATTGTTCAATTTATTTTATAAATTTCAATTTTATAGTTCAATTTAGGTTTTTAATTCTGTCGCTCATATGTATTATTATCTTCCTAGCCAGACTAATGAGCCTCAAAAGTTTCTGTGTGTGCTTTGGCTGGCTTCCATAGCCGACACACACACTATTTCATCGCATTCCTTTCGGTACGGGGGAATAGCCCCCCTCAAACCGCGACAATTATTTAAAATTATTAAAATAAAATTATCATTAAATGGTTATGTGGACCATAAATCTTGATTTGTGAGTTCAACAAAGAATTTTGCAGAACTGTCTGCTTGCTTTGAAAAAGGGAAACAAATGAGAAAAGCTTGAAGCCCTGAAATGTCATCACGACAATTCTATCTGGAAAATTTCAAGGCATGCAGATCAAGGCTACATTAAGGTGTGGCCAATTGTGTTATAATCATGATTTGAACTAAACTAATTCTTCTTCCTGAAGTGGATCAGGGCTAAAAGATCTTCAAAGCACCGATGTAAGTAGAGAGGTCTGAAACAGACCTCTTGTTAGCATTATCAGCAGCACACCAGATCTCCTGCAGCTACAATAAAACGTAAGGAAAAAGGTCAATCACTATGTTTCAGAAATGTGCCTTGAGAATTGAGGCACAACAATAAAAGTGCAGATAATGAAAAGACTCTTTAAGAACATATGGTTGGTTTAATACTTCAAAACTAGAGGATTACTTTTGTGCTTTTCTTATTGTTGATGAACATGCTTATGAAATTTAAATAAGGATCTTAGGAAAGTAAACCCAACCAACCAAACTAGAAGAAAATCAGCCGAGATCTGCATTTAAAATGCAGCCAGTAAAATGCACTGCAGCAGAAAACCAGTGCAAATGTAATATATCTCTCTTTTTCCTATTTTTTTAAATTATTAGCTATCTTAAAAAATATTTTCTATTGTTAATTTTGTTTATTAGAGTTTGAGGACAAAGTTTTCTTAAAACACATGAAAAAGATGTTACATAAGTTTGTGAAAGTTCTGGATTTTGTGTATTAGTAATATCGTTACTTCCATGTCCTCCTTGCCACCATACTTGGGTCATCATAACCTGGTACATGAGTACCTAAGTCAGGGCCAATGGCGGGGGGGTGGGAAGGGGGAGAGCGGGGCAACATAAACACTGGAAGTCAACAAGTTCTGGGCCTGTGCAACTGGCAGAAAATTCCAGAATGTTTCAACAACCTAGGTGGACCAGAGTGGGAAAATATCTGACAAAACTCAGTCATATCAGACCCTATAAATAGTGACCCTAAAGCAAGACCCTTTCAGCTCCCCTGGAGCAGGCTGAGTCCAGCATCTCTCCTAAGTTTGGTTGTCTCTCAAGTACAAACTGTGAAGAGCCAGGACGACATCAGGCTTCTTGGGACTCAAATACCATTCCTTGAGAATGCTGCAGCATTGTGAGTATTTGCTCTAAACTTGGGAAGGAAATTTTAACTCTAGGCTAGCCTCGCTTTCATCCACCTCTCTATTTTATTATGTGCTTGAGTGTACACGTTTGCTAACACGAGGGTGGATATATGGATCCAAATAACTGTGTATTTGTGTGCTCTGTGGTTATGTCTATGCATATAACTACATTAAGGATATCCCAAAGTGTGAACGTTGTCATCATTGAATCTGTAACTAAGTCATTATTTTGATTGTAACATATTCTACTGATTCACCTTAATTTTAACTTGGTTAGTGATTAAGCACCACTAAAAATCAACCCTTTGATCTACCCCTCACCATTAATAAATCTTAGGTTGCTGCCTAATCAGAACCAGGTTGATATTTTCTCCTGCAGTTATTATTAATTGATATGAAGGATATTGTGAGTGTTCAGTACAATTTTGACCTGAGAAAATGTGTGGATATATATATATTAAGGAACTTTTAAAAGTCCTTTTTCAAATGCGTTGTATCATTTTGGAGATACGTAAATTTTTAAGATGACTCAACGCTGATCAAGTATCCTTAAAACAGGTTTGGTCACTCTTTTATGAAGCTTTTTATCATACTGGATAATTTCCCTACTTCCTCTAGTTTTGCTTCCTCATCCCTCTTCCTTGTGTGAACTGGCATCACCTTCAAAGCAGGAGATTTCTGAGGGGCTGAACTATGGTACTAGAGGCAGACATACATGAGCTCTTTGAATTCAGTTAAAGAAGGTCTGTGGCAGTTCAGGAAGGAAGGCAGACAGGCTTGCTTTGAGCAGACCTTTCTCTTATATCTTCTTTGAACTAACTTTTATAGACAGGAGTAATGAAGCCAAGGTAGAAAACCATGCCTCAGTGGTGAAAATAGTCCTGAAGACTGGGGCCAACATATGCTGGCAGAATTTCACAGCATCTGAAGACACTGTCCTAGAATTTCATGCTGCATTAACAAAACCACAGTGTGACATTTACGTGAGAGATCTTTTCAGTGTGGAAGAATGTGTGTGTCTTGTAGATCATCACCAGCTAAAAATACAACCTGTAGACCAATGTAAGAAAAAGACATAAACACAAATCCAAATTTCAAGATGAAAGTTGCAGATTGGTATCCTAAATTTTCGTACACTTGGAAAGGAATTACTGGAGGAAAGCACATACTTACAGAGAATGGATGGAAGTCCTAAAAAACCCCCAAAAATAAAAAAAAAAACACCCCAAAAAACCTTAAAATATTTTAATTTGGAGATAGTAGCAGGTAATCCCATACTAAAAGAGTTCACATTCCTCACCAGGAGTATTTGCATTTTCTTCAAAAATGCAGTAGTTTGTGATTTTTCTGCCCTTTCTCTTATTTTCACATTTTGTCTCTTCTCCCAGATATATACAAGATGGGGGTATTTTTTATTATATTGTCCTTTCCTTCTTACATTGATGAGCTGACATTCACTGAATAACAGCACCTTTGTGATAGTCTCAGAACCCGAGATCTAAAAAGAAACAAAGTACAAATTAGTTACAAATAATATTGATGAACAAGTTTCTGTGATAATAAATCTGACGGAAGTTCACAGTCTCTTCTTCAAGAAAGTTTTGCTGTCTCTGAGTTTACTAAATAACCGTTATTTTGTTAAGCATTCCCATAAGATGTATCAGCTTTTTTCTACTTAGATAGGTTTCTAAGTTTTTGAAGTCTCTAATGCTTCTATATTTACACAATATTTTGAACTATATAATTCTTTGTGTCACTAACTTGCTACTGTTTGTAACTACTGTCATCTTTTGTAAGGTCTCAGTGTCTTATAGATAGCATAAATGAATAATGCTGTCTGAGGCAGCCTGGTTTTAAACTTCACCATATCCGATGTAAAGGAATCTAGTAAAAAACCCCATAGAAATAGACTGCCTGCACATTGCTGTTCACTGTTCTGCAGAATACTGACAAAAGAAAGCATACTTGACTAATGGCTGTTCAAAATAAACACCAAGAGCAAGCAGTGATCAAAGAAGCAATAATGAGGGGGGAATCCCAGTCCTTCTGAATCAGTTACTAAAACCTACCAGGCTGGCATAGCTCAGCCTTTAACCTGAAGAGCTAAGCCTTTATGCCTGCTGCAAAAGCCTGCTACAGAAGTTCCACAGAGGGATGCTGAAAAAAAAATTTTTAGGGACATAACCAGATAAATGTGGACAGGACATATAAGGGGATACCTGGAGTGAGGTCAAGAGGAGCATTCTGGCTTTAAACAAGAATTTGGGGATTGTGTAATAATTATCAAGAAATATTTAAGCAAAGAAGTAAAAGCTTGGAAGTGGAGGGATTGGGATGAACTGGGATGGAACAAATGCAGAGACATGAAGAGAAAGGGACATAAAAGTGGCTGAGGATGTAAAGCAGGCTCTTGATCAGCACACGTGTCTCACCAACCCAGCAGCTGATCATCACCTTTCAATTTGTGGTTAAATTCCATTTTTATCCACTTTCTGTCTGAGTGTGCTCCCTATTCTGCAAGTGCGACCCAAGAGCAAACTTTAAGGCAGACAAACTGGCAAACAGGAAAAGTCTGAGTGATGGTTAGGGGGAAGACCAAGGGTCTGGGAGCTGGCTAACTGGAGACTTGGGATCTGAAAGCTGGACTCCAGAGAGATGGGATACTGAGAGACAGATGCTGGTGAGATATTTTTTTTTCCCCTAAGAGTCCTGAAAAACAGGACTGGATTATTCATGCTGTCCCCACGGTGGTACTCTTCTGAGTGCCCGCGAAGGTACTCTTCTGTCTGTGTTAATCTGTTTACAGGCAGCTATGCCTGTGCAGACCTTGTGTGTACCCACAAGGGGTTAGTGCTCAGCCCCATTTCTGGTGGCACCTGGAAAGGGAGCAGGAGCAGCTCCTCACAGCCATGCCAGGTGATGGGCCACCTACGTCATTCACTCCATTGGATTTGCCTAAATACTATTATGTGAATTAACAGGAGTCTTTTTTTGGGGAGTGAGGGGGGAGTAGGGTAGAAGTGTAGGGGTTTGTGTACTTTTGGGGGGCATTTGGGGTTTTTTTCCCATTTATTGTATCACTAGATTGGGTCGTTGTTGGAGTAAGAGAGGGAGAGTTACAAGAAGGCATTAAACATGGATGTGCAACTATCTGGTTTTTTGTCTTTCTCGGTGAAAATTTCATGTTGCAGCTGGACTTTACAAATCTTGATTGTCAGGAAGTGACCTGAGATAGCCTGACTCATCTCCCTGCAGGTCATGTTTCAGCTAGCTTTGATGTTTAGGGAATCCATCCTGCAAACCTGAAGTGTTGCTGTTGGAAAACAGAATCTGTTTCAGGATTCCTTTACTTTTTCAATAAATCATGTTTCATGCATTACAGTGTCATGTCTTATAGGACAAGTTTGCAGTACAATTTTGTTGCCATGAAAAGCTGCAGACCAAAGCACTTTCTTTCACGACTGTGATAAAGATAAAATACTGCAGGGCAGGTTATCAAGGTATTGAAAGGATTAAATGAGGTTAGAGATAGCTGTGGGATTTACTTTGTGTAGGAAAAAAAACTTTTGTGAAGAAAAGGGACTAATAAGTTGTATAACCTGAAGGAAAGCACATTCTTCTTTGGGTCTCTTGAGGTTGTCATAGAGCCTTGATAGTTCAAAACAATAGAGAAAAATGTATTGATTTAGATTTAAAGGGAAGCATAAGACTTCAAAATATTTTATATCAATTTTTTGAAAAAAAAAGTTATACAAAAAATTTAAGACATGGAAAATATTTTTATTTTCTGTTTTTACCTGTCGATAACATCTGTATGTCTGTACTTCTGTTAGTATTTAGCCAGCAAAACAAATACTTGTTTAAATCTGTTTTTTGTAAATATTTCTCTTTCAAGTGATTTGTAAACTGGTGATTTCAAGTGATTAGCAAGGTTCAATTAAATTTCTAGCAACAAAATTCAAACTAAATTACTCATTGTGTTATCAATATATTTATTTAACTAGCTACTAACAGAGTCAGAGTTTGGAAAATCTACTCTCAAAGTTTCTGTTTTACTCAGACATACATAGTGAGAAGTGGTACCCCATAATCTGAGGCGTCTTCTTGGGAAGAATTCTTGAGTAAGATTACTGTTTCATGTTATGAAACAAACGGAAAGCACTCCAATTTCTTTTAGCTACTAATCCTCAAACGTAGGAATTTATCAGGTAGCACTCAGGCATAAAATCTCCTAACTAGATATACTGCCATCTGATCTTGCAAGCTTTACTTAACATTTTTCCCTGCCTTTTGCGTCCTGTTGCATCAAAACACTTTATTTTTAACCAACTATATTTCTAGAAAAACTCAGTATATTTACATGTAACACCCCTCAGAAGACCAGCAAATCATCATTCTCCAACTTCGGCACTTTCAAATGTTGTTGCCTATGAAGATGTATACTCCTAAACAACTCTTTCTCATGGTCATACACTACCTTCTTACTGCTCTGCTGTACACAGATATGGTCTGAGACATGGAAATTTGTTATTGATTTCACAGATTTCTGTCTTCCTATATAAGAAAGAGATAAAATATGCTGATAGCCTATTTTCTTGATTTAATACCTTCCACTACATCTTGTTTAACCTAAGCTACAGTGCAGTGGGGATCACAACATAATCTTGTTCATGCCCCTTTTCTTGCAAAAGAACTTACTAAGAACTCAATTGTGTGCGATTTTTAAATACGTTTAGTTCAGCTCATGACAATGATGACCTCTGTTGGGGAAAATTCCTTATTCTTGTATTTGAAGCTTTATAAGTATTCCCTCGACTGGTTTTTATGTTTTGTTTTGCTGTTTCTTTTTCTTTTTTTTTTTATAATTACTAAAGAAGATATTAAATCAAAATGGAAATTGTTCACAAAGTATAAATTGAATTTTTGTGGAGCCAACTGAACAGAACATAGAAGGCCATCTGTATAGGAATAATTAGACAAATATAACAGAATTTCATAGTTGAACAATCCAAGTGATTATACAAACCGTGTAATGTATACAAACTGTAAAATGTCCAAGTTTCAGTGTATGTTTACCCTAAATTTCTCCAATCTCTCCTTACCTGCCTTGCTGTCTTCAATACTACTGCCTGGGACATAATGTCATGGAACGGAGTGTCAGAAAATTTTTGTGTGGCCCACCCTCACAAATCAGGCAGGACTCCTGTCACCCAAAGGTTAGTAAAGGGAGGCCATCTCTGCAAGAACTGGCAATACTACCAGAATATTGGGGGGCTGGGGGAGAGAAAATTGAAGAACTTTTAAGAGAAATAAAATTATCTGAAGTACTACTTTTCATCAACGAAGGAAATTTTTAACAGGGGTGAAATAAAGATTATCTAATAATCTGAAATTAACAGTCATATTGCACTGACAGGATGCTGTGACTGATTGTGGTTCAACTGCAACAAAGATGCTACTGAAATACTAGTTGTAAATGTAGCTGAAAATCAGTGATAAAGGGCAAAAGGTAAGAA
>NW_010419495.1:0-33949 GCF_000710305.1 Buceros rhinoceros silvestris | reverse complement strand
CCGCCCGCCGCCGCCCCGGGAGCGCCGCCGGGAGTCCCCGGGTCTCCCGTAGCCGCCGTGCTCCCCGCTGGGCTCCCACCCCTTCCCCTCGCTCCCGACTGTGCCGTCTCCGACCCGTCTTCTTCCCTCTCGCCTTCCCCCACCCGCCGGCGGTCCCTCCTCTTCCCCAGGGCTCTCGGCGTGTCTCCTCCTTCCCAACGACGTCCTCGGCCACCCCGCTGCAAAGCGGAGCTCTGCGGAGTCCCGCTCCTCCTGCCTTCACCCAGAGCAGCCTCCTTGAGCGCAGGGAAGCGATCCAAACTTTAGCCGGCAGGCCCCAAACTGGGGCTGTCTGCAGTCGGTAGCCGCACTTCTAGCTGGGGCGGGAGTGCTTTGACCTCCTAGGGGGTGGCAGGGCGTGCTTATTGCTAGGATGGGGATGGCTGTAATTCCACTTAAACACGGATACTGAGGAGGCTGCTAGACTCGGGTGGATACTCATTGTCAGTGGAGTTGGACCTTTGCGAGCTGCTACCTCGCAGTTTACAAACTGGATTAAAAACGCGCTGAGGGTCCAGCTGCTGGTGGTTAACGTTAAACACGGGTAGCTGTTGTTTGCAGGAAAATTGATGTTAGTGGTTGTCGTGGTGGTGATTCTCCACCTTTTTTCCACCTTTTTTTTTTCCCTTTCTCCTTCAAGTCTGTAAGGGCAGCCAGCCCCACCGCTCTAGAAGCATCATGCTGCAAACTGGCAGATGCAGAGGTGGTTGCATCAGCTGTCTGGAACATTTAGCATAAGCCTCTCCAACCACCAGTGTCACTCCTCACAGATCAAAACAGACCCATATGAGGTTTCAATGCGTGAACTTTTTTTAGAGGTTATAACCGTGGTGTGTTGGCGGGGGGGTGTGGGGTGGTGGTGGTGGTTTGGTTTTGGTTTTTTTTTTTTGGTGGGGTGCTTTTTTTTTTTTTTGTAACAGGAATGCTTGGACAAAGAATTCATCAGAAGGTGGGGGTGTTTTGTTTTTTTTTTTTTTTTTTTGGTGTGGTGCTTTTTTTTTTTTTATTTCTTTTGCTATTGAAGTGTCCTGCCTGTGTGGCAATGACAGGACAAGAATTCCCTTCTCTTTATCTGCACACTTGATAGGCTCTTCTTTTTATTGTGTTCTGTGTTACTGTATTGTGAAATGTAATTTATACCGCTTGGCTGAAAAATAAATTCAGTTTGACAGTCATGAGACGTTTTACAAGGCAGCAATGAGGCGGTTTTGAAATGTGCTTTGATATATACAGAAATTGATAGAAATGTGGAGGTCTTTAGGTGATTTGAAATTACTAATCTCTTAAATGTGTAACTGACATCAGGCTAAATAGTACAGGCTGTATCCGTTTAAAGATTATGCTATGGAGTAATCACTTTAGTACTGTTCGGACATATTTTTATTGCATTATTTTTAAGAAAGGTGGGGTGCCTAAAGGACAGCCTTTTGCATCACTTAGCTGTATGACTACATAAATATTCTCAAATGAAAAATGTCTTTGTTCAGAAACTTTTACCTTCATGATTTTGTGTGGCATTAGTACGTTAGGAACCAAGTGCGTAACACTGAATGTAGATAAAGCAATGTCACTTGGCTTCTCTGACCTGTAAATAATTGAAGAGGGAGATAAACTGTAATAGCTTACTGTAGTTACTAGAGTATGATCCTAGAAATCCATGATCCTATAAGAAAGCTTGATGGACTATCTTTTGAAAATGTTTCCTGTTCGGATAATTTAATATTGATTTGTATTACAGTCAATGACATCTTTAAAACATCTTGCAGTCTTTGCTATGAAATTATACAGCCTGAAATTACATTGCACTCTTTCAGCAGGGAGAACATGCAGCCATTTGACCTAAACACAGGAAATCAAATATCTGGGAGCCAGTGAAAATTTCCTTTTTTCAGAGAGCTTGATTTTATAAAACAAATAAAAGAAAAAAGATGGCTCCTTGGTGTAGATGAAAGGATCAGTAACTATAAGTTTTGATATTCAAGTATTGAGAATTCAGCAATATAAGCAATCTTCTCACTATGGATCCTCTCTGAACATGTAGAAAAAATAATTTAATTCATACTTTTCAGCTATTCTGTTCTTTGTGCTCTAAAACAAGCTGTTGTCCAGGACATGAACTATTCCAGGAATTCTGGAGAAATCTTTGGTTTGTATTAAAGATAAATTATAATAGAATTGAAATAGCCTTTGCTGAATGTGTGATGGGTAACAGTACATCATTTCACTGGAGCAGGTAAGAGGTTTTGAAGCCAGACCTTTTTATTGCCATCTTATCCTTATGTAAGTAATGATGGAAAATCTGCTGACTAATAAACTGCAAATCAATAATTGGGGGATGACAGGAATTGGTTGAAGATGGGTTTTTCCCTTTAATAGCTCAGAAATACTCATTAGAAATTGCATGCTTTCCTAGTGACTTTTTTGGTTAAAAGGTTGATAGGGTCAAATATTTTAATTGCTACAAAATATGTTGTAGATTTTAAAAACAGATTTTGTATTTGTCTGTTATGATCTTCACAATCTTATTCATGAAGTGTTCAAGCTGGTTTCGTCTTATATTCTGGGAGGAAATATAAACATTTGCTGTGATTCAGCACCTCCCTCCCCCTAGTCTTAGGGAGCTCATTATCGAAAGAGATTAGTGAAACCATGGACTTAAATGAAATTAACAAAATAAACTTTGGAAGAAGGTGTAAGGCTTTTAATGTGGCAGTGAAGATAGTTTGAAATGGTTTAAAGCTGACACTTGTAAAACCTTCTGCATTTTTGGGACTGCCACAGTTTTTACTCTGGCAAATGGTACGTTTGACACATGCGTTTGAACTTTAGTGTCCTCTAATGAATGTATGTTTTAGGACAGTTCCTGTACTGCAGCATTGTATGGCATGTCAGAAAGCAAAAATATTTTCCAAGTTCAATGGATGTTTCTAAAGGGTTGGATACTTTCTTTAACAGTATTTGTGTAACACTGTTTTTCAAATTACAACTCAGTTGTATTTCATTTCCTTACTATTTTATTTGTAATGAAGAGATTCTGTATTGCAACATTTTACAAAATGGTGTTAATTAAGATAGTGTGTGTTTTACTAATGCTTTAAGGCATCTCTGACCAGGAGTAAAATCTGACTGTGCCAGGCAAAGTATTGCAACATGTAACAAGACAGTTAGGGTACACATATTCAAATATAAATTTATATATACCTCTCACAGTCTGTTTGATCTGGTCAAGTTTGGTCAAGAAACAAAAGTGAATTTATGTTTTCTTTTTCTGTACCTAAGTAACAAATAGAAATCAGGGACACAATGCACACAACGATTTATAAATACATTGTGATAACTAGATGTACCACTAGTTTTACCCTGGGCAATAATGCAACAATATGACTAACTCTGCTGATAGGGTTCTGTATCATAAAGGAAAGCTCTTTGCCTAAGAGGGTTACTGGCAATATTTCCTATAGATAGTGTCATTTCTTTGAAATGCAAGTGTTACAGTCATAGATAATATTTATATGATAGTTGAATTCTATTTCTTTTGTATGGTATTAGGTAACAACAATGCATAAAAAAATGAAATCATGTGAAACTTGCTAAATTACCTTAGAGTAGGCTTCTAACGGTGTAATTTGGTAGCTGCAGAATTAGTGCCTCGGCAGCTATGAAAAGAACTAATATTTCTAGAAGTTTGTGTAGGTTTATAGGCAGGACTGTCGACTGATGTAAACTTGCAGTGAGCAGGCAGATTCCACCATGTCTAAAACTTATTTTCAGGCTGTTGACAGCAAACTTTAAAATGGGAACATTTAATTTTTATCCAAGCCTGTTGACGGCAAAGAAGGAAGTCAGTTAACAGGGAACTTACCATAGTGTTGAACAAAGCAGATACAAAACTTTCCTATTGGGTGGCACTGGATAATCCACAGTTTAGTGTCAGTGTATGAAGTCAAGAGATCGATGTATAACCTTCTGGTTTAGATACTTCTAAAGGAGAAGCGGTAGGACTTTATCATGGTTTGCTGCTGTGATACCTTTACTGACCACATTCTGTGCCAAGCATGGAATTGCTACTATTTTTATTACTCTTACTATTACTATTTGAAAAGTTTTACTGGCTTAGGAACTGATTTTAATCAGCGTGAATGATGACTAATTGTGCTCAGTTTAGGCACTGTGATGGCAAGTGTGTGCGTAGTAAAAGGCAGATTTACAGTGACACAGAGTATGTATGCATGTTTATGTTTACAAGGTTGGATAGAAATAATTTGCACACTTCTTATTGTGGCAAGTTGTATTAATTGTCCATAACTGTGATCTTTCTATTTCTGGACTGGGCTCAGAAATCCATTTGGAAAAAAAAAAAAGGGCACAAGTTAACCGCAGGCAAACTTTTTGTCTCAGATACCTGATCCTGTTAGCCTCCTCAGCTTCTTGAATGTGTTTGCTGCTCTTCTGGCCAGTCTGGAATTTTACCATTTGACTATCCGAAGATTTCCTTCAAAAAGTGTAACACATTGTGGAAGGGAAAGTAGAGTAAAATGTACCAATTTTAAGAAAAACTTACTGATGAGGTGATCCCTCCAGCTCTATAACATAATATCAGGGGATGTAAAATATAGAAAAATGCAGGGTGTTTTCTAGAAAGAGCATTTTCTCCCAAACATCCCAGTCCAAAACTGGGAGTGCCTGTTTGCATCCATCCATCAGACAGGCCGGTGACTTTGATTGGTTTATGTCATTGTTTCAGCTAGCTTATTTTGTGTGGGGCATCTCTCTCCTTGTCCCACTTATAGCTCCTGTTTGAAGATTAGTTCAGGTGGCGTGTTATGAACTAGAAATATGTCCTTCAGAAAGTATTTCTAGAAACGATTGCAAGAATAATTCTTTTATATATATGCAAAAGTTGAAACCTTCCTAGAAGTGGATTGAGCGAAGTTCACACAAAGCTCTGCAAATGTTCGTCCTCACCTTAAATTACTCCAATTTTGAATTACTCTGCATTAGGGCCTCTCTTGAGAAGTAATGTTGGGTTAGCTCCAGGGGCAAATATGCATTAGAAGCAGGATGTAAGCAGATACGTTGTTAACGGCAGTGACTAAAGGAAGGTTTAAACCTGGATATTCCACACTGGGAGCACTGCATTGTTTGGTGGAATCAACAAGGATGTATGTGAATGTATCATGTATGTAACTACCTAAATAACTCTGATAAAGGTCATGTACGGGAAATGCAGAAACACTTCACGTCATCATCATCTTGAAGACTGGCTTCATTGAAGTCAGTGTGAGTTTTGCCCTTGATTTCAGATGAGCAACATTTTATTTACTAGAAATTCGATCCATGCTTGGGTTATGCTGACTGTGCTTAATTTGGGGGTGATTTGCAATGACATGATATTCATAATCTTCACTGTGAAGAAGCAAAAGTTAGGCAGCGCAACATAGAGATTGCATGATGGGGGCTGGAATCAAGGAGAAATAGCAATGGTATCCATACAATGTGCCCATTCTGTATTTTTTCTAAGGAATCTTTAAAAAGCTTCTAAAAAGCCACAACTTTCCTCCCTTAATCCAGTCTCCTTAGAGAGAGGAATGGTATAAATATACGTGCACTAGAGACTGAATTTGCAAATGACAAAGTAAAAAATATTTCCCACACTTCATTAATGGTAGAAATGGCAGATTCTTATTAGCTTTGTGATTTCGAGAAGTTTGAGACTAAAGTCATCCCTAGAGTACACTGTGCTCCAGGCTTCATTTGATACTGCATGATCGGCCTCGTTTAACAAATGTCAACAAAATCTTGGTCCCTTTCCTTCATTCACTAGTAACTTTATGGCTGATAAAGTTACTAGTCAGATTCTGAGTCTGATAGTCTGCCTTTTACAGAAAAATGATAAACCAATATATGACTTGAAAAATTGATTCAGCGCTGTTTGCCTTTTGTGTTTGATTTGTTAATGCTCCCAGGCACCGGGTAGGTTCCAAAACTGTGACTCCGAAGTTTATATCCAGTAGGTAGGCAACAGATGTAAGAGACCAGAATTACACACTGTGTCTGATTTGTACTAGTTTATTTTCTAGCTTTACCTTCAACGCAGAATCCCAAGGCAGTCATGAAAGGAGTGCAATAAGTTTGTGTGTGTGTGTGTGTGTGTGAAAAGCTAATTTTCTTTGAATAAAATAGTTCTTTAAAGTGTATTTTCTTTCACAACTCAGCTGTTACTCTTGGTAATGACTGTAGTGTTTTCTCATAACTTTTAAATGAGAGTTGAGCATGCTGTTTAGATTTTTAGCGTTATTTGTAAAGGGAACCCTACACTTCAAAATACTTTACTTCTATCTAGAACATAAAACTTCAGCTCTCAGTCTCAAGGATGGAATTTCCTGAGAATAAATGTCTAAGTTTCCACTTAATATTGAAGGAACAAAGAAAAGACTAGCAAAATTACTGAAAATTTCCGAAGTCAAATAATACAATGTAGTAAAGCATTGTCTTCTGAATCTGTTTTTCTGTAAAACAGTATCTTTCAGAAATGTGCCTATTTAGGATATACACAACGTATTTTTTAAGCTGCTTTGAAGTCCAAGCAGCAGTCTGAGCTGTCAAAGTTGATAGTGGGTGCACCACTCTTACTCAGGATGGTGGTTGATGCTACTATGCCAGTGCTTGTAATGAAGGACACTTGGTTGTGATAGCAGTAAAGCTTGAACAAAGCTGTAGTAATAAACTGGAAAATACAGTTATGTATTTCAGTTTCAGTCTTCCAAGTAGTCATAATCAAGAGCGAGTAACAATGGTTTAAAAAAATAAAGTTTTAAATGAAATTATGCTTTTGCTTTGAGAAATAATCCTTTGACGACACATGCTCAAATTTAGCCAAAAATATGCTGCGAAGGATATACTCATCTTTGTTATATTGTGTAGACTTTGTGTGGTCTGTGCAAAGTAGTGATCAACAACTATTTCTGCTGGAAAATGAACTGCTTTGTTAAAGAAGTGAAAAATGTTGGAAAAACATGCTGGTAAAAATCTTAATTCATTTCAGTCAAAACACAGGGACATACCAGATTCAGGTTATATTTACTGTGACTAGTGGGTGATAATTATTATCTGACATCATGCAATTTTTAGTCTTCTCAGCTGAAAATACTGAGACCTTCATTTGAATATAATTTCATTAAGTTCTAAGCTGAATTATGTTATCTCAGGGTTGAGGAAGACAAAGAGCTTGGACAAGGGTATAATCAGGTACCATGGCTCACTTGTTTTATGGGAGCTTTTGGAGCCACTGTGCTCTCTTTGTGGTCTGAGACTATAAGAATGCACTTAGTCACAGTTGCTCAGACTTGATGAAAACATTTCAAAATATATTTAAGCTAAATTTCTGAAATCTCAGGGTATGCATAAGGCCTGTGAGAAGTGCTTCAGAATCATTCCAGGTAGAGAAACAGCTTACTGATGCACAATGCAACTCAATGTTCGGTGTGACTCTTGTGCTTTGAGAGGAAAGTATTGATCTTCCGTAGAGAGGTAGAGTGAATGGCTTCACTTTGTGGATTTTACTACAGGTTAAGAACTGAATTCCCTTGCTTGTCTCTTGGCAACACACACTGACACAATTTGTATAGCAGTTTATAGGCTATGGTAGTATCGGTGACCTCTTCTATCCCTCAGGCCATAGCTACATAATCACTTTAATTTTACATAACTATGCACAGCAGCCAAAAAGGGCAGTCTTGTCTTTCCCCATTGCCCCCAGCATCTCATTCCTCTCCCTTCTCCTGTGCAGGCACTAGCATTTGTATGATCAGTCAATGAGCTGAATCAAGAAACCAGTCTGGCTGAAAACAAACCCCAAACCCCGCAACTGTAATCCGTTTTTACAGTGGAGCAACTAATGAGATGCTTAAGGAGTATGAGATTTGCACAGTTATAGGTGAAGTTGTCTCCGAGAAGAGTACACCCTCTTGGGTCTCACTTTTGTACAACAAAGTGGTGTTGCTTAACTTTTCTAAATAAAAGGCTTTCCATGTCTTTGCCAAAAGGGCAAAATATTCGAGCCAAAGCAAGATCCAGCAGAGCTCTTAGGTTGCCAAAATATGTCGATTGCATATATATATATGTATGTATGTGTGAGTGTACACAGATAACTGTTAGCATCATTTTTCTATTAATTTATTTTCTCTTTTACTGTTTTAAATAGCGTTAGATGATGGTACACTAAGTGTTAAAAACCCATTTCAGTCTGTCTTTCATTCTGATGACCAGTGAGTGAGAAGAAAGTGTGAAGTAAGTTGCTGAGAGGGCTTAAGTTAGGAACAGGACTGGGAGGAATGTAAGAATCAGATGTAAATGGGACTTCCAGAGGACTTGTAGCATAGTGTTACATCCAACTTTCCATTTTCAGCACAGTGCAACATTGATATTTTATTTCATTCTGGGGAAAGAGGGGAGAAGGCTGGCACTTCAAATTAGCAGCAGCTGCAGAATTAAGACAAGGGTGTTAGTGACTCATTTGGAAAAGTACTAGCTAAAACATTCTGTCTCCTAGAAAAAACATTTGGGAAGAGTTTATGATATAAACTTTGAATTTCATGAATATTGCCTGTGACCTTCTGGTTTCCTATTTCTAGCTTTTCTGATTAGGGACCATTTGCTTTTGACAATTGCATGTTAAAGTAAGGAGCATACATGGGGACGTTATGGAGGAGGAAACGTGTCTGTTAACAGGGTCAGAGACTCCAAAATACCTCTTACTTCTTTTGTTCCAGTCAGCCAAGAAAGTTCAGATTCTTACTGTTCCAGATAGAAGGAAAAAATGGTGATGTTTCGTTGTTTCTGTGATGTAGCAGAATTATCAACAAAGCATAGTCAAACTCCAGTTTCCCTGAACACAGGGATCTTGAATAATAGAAGCAGTTTCTGTGTTCTTGGTCCCAAGTTCCTTCCCCCAATTGACTATTTGCTCTGTTTAGGCCTTTTACAGGACCATGTACTCAGTGCTTATGTTTAGGTTGTTCCCTGTGCTTCCCATATCTGTATTTGGGTGATGTTTTTTCCCTCCTCTTGATAAATATTTGGGTGATGTTTTTTCCCTCCTCTTGATAAATATATTTCCCTTTTTTATCCCCAGGTCCTACAAATGGCTTTATTTAGCTTTCAGAAGAGAAGACTAAGGGGAGATCTAATTGCTCTCTAAATCTGTCAGCTGGGAATGTATAGACGAGGTGGAGCCAGACGCTTCTTGGAGGAGCACAGGAATAGGATCACAGCAGAATTCAGGGACTTCAGGAGCTCTCTAAGCCAACTTTCTGCTCAAAGCAGAATCATCTAGAAGATTAGACCAGGTTGCTGAGAGCCTTATCCAGTCTGATCTTGAAAGCCTTCAAGAATGGAGATGCACAGCTTCTCTGCACAACCAGTTTCAATCTGGCTGTTCTCATAGTGAATTACTTTTCTTTCCCTTATTTCCAGTTTGAATATTGCTTGTTTCAACTTACGCTCATTGACTCATCCTCACACCATTCACCTCTGTAAGAACCTGACTCCATTTCCTTGATAACCTCCTCAGAGGTTTCCATTCTGCGAATGGAAAGCTGCTATTAAGTCCCACCAAAGCTTTCTCTTCTCCAGAATGAACAAGCCCAGTTCCTTCAGCTTTTCACAGCGCTTGTGATCCAGCCCCCAGCCATCTTGCACTTCACTGCACTTGCTCCAGCTTATCAATGTCTGTCTTTTACTGCTGGCTGAAAGCTGCGTGTAGTATTCTAGATGGGGTCTATCAAATGGGGGGATAGTCACTTCCCTCACCCGAATGCAGCCCAGGAGACACACTGTGCTGCCAGAGCATGCTGTTGGTGTATGCTCGGCTTGTGGTCTGCTGTAACCCCCCAGATTTGTTCCAGCAGAGCTGCTTCCCAGCCATTCAGTCCCCAGCCTATATGATTGTAAGGGAATCTTCGTTCCCAGGTGCACAACTTTGCCTTTCTGTGATATAAAAATGTTAAACACGTGTCAAGGTTAGGGCTGGGCTGGCCACTAGACAAATGACAGATGCTCTCTATTAACCCTTCTCCTTCCCCAAAGGGGAAGAGAAAGGGAATAAGGGAGAGAGACTTATGGACTGGAAAAGAAAACTAAAACTGCTTTAATGAAAATAACAGTAAAATGAAATTTACTCAAATATATACAAACCAAATATCTAACCTAACCCTCCTGATGGCAATTACATCACCATCACCACTGATGCTGTGGGCAGACACTGGGAAAGTCCCAAACTGACTTGGTGGCAGACAGGAACTGGATTCAGGAGCTGGATTGTGAAATTGGATTCAGGAATGCACGGCTTAGGATTGAAGGCAGAACAGACAGTGAATGCCGGCCATTGAAGAAAACAGCTTGATCCTTATGATCCCTCAGCTTTACACTGAATATGACGTATATGGAACGGAATAACTTGTTTGTCAGTTTAGGGTCACCTAAACTGTCCTGTCCGCTCCTCCCCGCAGGCAGCCTCTAATGTACTGCACCCACCGTGGTACGCAGGATTTAGCAGCGACCTTGCTCTTCACAGGAGCAAGTACAAGCAAGAGCCTTTCTGCACACCAGTCCCTGGTAGTAACTGTAAACATCAAGCATTATCACTTCTCAAAGTAGACCCCGTCTGCAAAAATATGCCGTTAACTTCAGAAAATGCAGTTAGTTAGAAGAGATTGAGCTGGAAAGTAAAATCACTGAACAGAATTGGTTCTGTTTGAGCTCAAACCAGGACAACACACCAGTCCCAGGATAGACCCTTCTAGTGCTCTGCTTGGTACTGGCCTCCTGGTAGAGTATAACCCATTAACTGTGGTCCTCTGAGCCTGACCATCCTGTTGGTTTCATTCCAATCTAGTTGTCCAGTTGTCCAGACTATGCCTTAAACTTAGGTTTAAGAATATAGTGGGACACTGTCAAAGTCCTTGCTAAAATAAATGTGAAGAACATTTGCTGCTCTCCCCTTGTCTACAGATGTAGCGGCTTTATCACAGAAGGGAATAGGCAATAGGATGCCACACAATTGACACAAGTTGTGACATGAAAAAATTGTAATTAGGTATGAAGAAAATATTTTTTTCACTGTAAGGGTGGCCAAGCACCTGAACAGGTGCCAGGAGAGGTTCTACAATCTTTTGGAGACAGTAGAAACTCAACTGGACAAGGTCCTGGGCAACCTGGTGTAGCTGAACCTGCTCTTGGAGCTAAGTTGGACTAGATGACCTCCAGATGTCCTTTCCAAACTAGTGTGGCATTCTATAAGATAGACCCTGATAACTATCATCAGCATAAGAGGCTCTGAAGTAACTATTACTGTTCTCTCTATGGCTTATCATTGTAAGCTGTGACAAGGTATTTGGAAAGCAAAGGTATAGATGGAATTCCCTTTTTCTATTATAAAAGAACATGTATTCTACAAATATGCAAATTACATTTTAATAATCTCTTCAGCATGCAAATTCCCTTATCCCACTTTAGCAAATATCTTGTTTAAGCTGCTTAAAATGTAAGGTTTAAAATGTAAGGTTTTATTTGTTTGTTTTTCTCCTGGCAGAACAAAACAGTGCTGCTGTAAATTGTGACAGACGTATACATTCTCATACGAAACCACTTCTTTAGGCTGACATTTCTTGTTCCTGCATCGCACCTCAATTCATTGCTATGTTTTTGTCTTGGACATGGATTAAAAATTAAATAAAACAATAAATAACCCCAAATTGAATCTTTTTGCTTTCCAAGTAGACATTACTCAGAGGAACAGCAGAGAGTACTGAGGAAGGCAGTGTTCTGACTTTCTAGCAGAAAAAATGAGAAGAATTAGTGTATTCCACTTGCTGTTCACTGACAGTTCTGATATATCTCAAGTGACTTTTCTTCCAAATTACACTAAGTTCATCAGCTATGGATATGTGAAGGCCTTCCAGACCCACCCGGCTTCTTTAGCCCTATCTGCTTTTATTAGCACTTCTTTCCAGTGTCTTTTATATACTCACTCCCCCATATGTTTTAAGGATTTTCAATGGCAGCTGTAATAACAGGAAGCTCTCATAATCCCAAACCCTGAAGTTAAAGATGCTGCTTCTACTAGATTTTAAAAATAATAATAATAAAAGTGTAATGATGATAAACATGTAAAACCCACCAAATGTCAGTTCATTTTTACACTGCTAACTAACTAACTAATGTGATTATGGTTGTTCATTAATTCTGAAAAGGTGCCAGAATATATATTTAGGGACCTAAGATAGGATTAAGCTGGCCTTGAGATGATTTCTTCATGGCCAGAAAGTTGCAGAGACAGGAGCATTATCACTCCAAGTCATTATCACAGAGAAGAAATTGCCTATTTGAACATACCTTATCCTAGATGAATGTTTACCTTGATGGTGACTGGGCTATCTGAACAAAAATAAAAATGAAGATTTTAATAAAAATAGAGAATTGGGAAGAAATGAAGAGAGATTTGTGCACTTGGGATGTTTCTGCTCTTAGGAATTTTAAATACTCTTCTTGGACTTTTATTTAGTTGGGGGTCTGAGACTAGGGAGGAGTGTAATCCAGCATCTAACCCTTACACGCTAAGTAGCCATTCGTATTCCTGGGAGAAATAGCGAAAGAAGCCATGTTAAAAATGAAAAGAAGAAAGAGGTCTGACAGAAGTTTACTTTGCCATGTTGCCCCAAAAGGAGGCAGAAGAGCAACTAGGCATATTTTAGATCTGCAACCACTTCCCTTCTTTAAAAACTGAATGTGAGATTCCATGTCAGATGAATAATGGAATAATGAACAAATGAATAATATATACTTTTTTCACTCATATGAAATATAGCGGGTCATTTTCCATGCGTACTTACACTCTATTCAGCTCTGTCAGGGTTCGTATAAATGGCTCTTCTTTTAAGTGATATTTATATGAAGTTTAGAAACGCCTATGTGTTGAACAACAGAGCTCGTGGCATTTCCGCAGCTCACTTCTTAAGTAGGAACTTATCCGAGTCTTGTCTTCTGAAATGTATTCCTTCTTTCTCATTGATGGAAAACACGCTGCATCTCACCACATCCAGGGAGGATGCTGCAGATCCCTGGGCTCTGCGGGTGTTTGCCAATACTTGCCTCAACACATTTTTAAAATGTGTTGAGTATATCTGGTTTAGTTTAGATTTACCTACCAAGTGTTAGGAAATATTCACTGTTGATTCAGTTTCTGTGATTGACTAGTTATTGTTACTGTTTAATTCTTGACAGTGTGGTGTCTACTCTGCAGGATAGCCTGTGCTTCAAGTAACTTAGATATGCCTGTATTATCTATAAAACATTCTGAGTTGCTAGCTGTATAATGAAGGCATTCATGTGTAAAATGGGTACTAGTTGTGATTTTTTCATAAATTAAGATCTCAGCCCTTAGCTTGACAGTGATATCCATGTGTTGTCTAATTTAAATGGCCACAGAATCTAGTCTTTGCAGAAAAGTCATGCACCAGAATATTATTTTTTCTTAAGAAATAATAAACATTATAACATTTATTCTCATATTTATTTAATTACAGCCCCCCATTTTTCAATTTAAATGAGATGCAAAATCTCCAGACCATACCAGACCATTGTTCATGCCAGCCTATAGTGTTAAAACAGAATTCAGGAGCGATTTGTTCTGGATCCCTTGGAGACAGTGCAAAGAAGGCTCACTGGTATTAAGGGCTGTATAAAGTCTGAGCAGCTCTGGCTTGCCTAATTACTGGAGGATGTCAGGAGGCTGATCTGGGATTTCTGGGAGTATAAAGCTGAGAGCTGTGTCTGGGAATGAGAAATATTTCACAGTTTTAGTGAGAATCTTTTGATAATTGATACTTACAGGCATAGCATCTGGAAAAGAGGAAAGGGAAGCATGGCTCAGGATACCAACGAAGTAACAGCCGAGAAGTAGTCTGGTGTCTGTAGTTTCACATCATCTTGGCCTCACTGACATGATAGACACCTGTGAAAGAACTACCTGCTGTTAGTCTGTATGCTCCATGTTGAGACCCAGAGCAGCTAGTCACAGGAGTGGTGGGTTTGCACAGAAGGGAGGTGGTTCCACAGGGCTGATCGCTTTGCTTTCTTTGCCCCTCTAGAATTGAGCTTATCTCTGAAAGTGGGTTGAATAGGCTCTTAAAAGCTGGCTGTGGACCTGTCTCCTGAGCCTTGTGTTGTCATTTGAGATAGGAAAAGAGGAAAAGGTAAGTGAAAAATATGAAGTGGGATGGAGGGAAAAATATAAGTAAAACTAATTTTGAAAGAGGAAAACTGCTGTAGAGAACAGATAAGGGAAAAGAATAAGAGTTGAAAGGGCAGGGAAGAGAAAAAACACAGTTCAGTGGAGAGGCTGTGGCATGTGTGCCAGTGCATGGCACAAGAAGACACCTCCAGCTGCCAGGCTGTCCATGGGGAGTTGCATCTCCAACAAAAGGAGACTGAAAGCAGTATTCTGAAGAACTCAGTTTGGGGACTGCTAAAGTTCAGCAACAATTAAAGGTTATTTTTGCATAAACAATGGAGGGTTTGGGGGAATAGACAGGCAAGACCTCTGGGAAAGGTCTGGTTTTGTGTAGATTGTGATAGGACAAAAGGCACTTGTGGGGCAAATTTGGCAGTTACCTTTGCCTCTTAACTGGTGCAGCCATATTGTGATACTGTAGGTAAAGTTACAGAGGAAAACTCCTCAGAATTGAAGACTTTGTCATTTCTTTCTATTTCTTGTAGATAATATATCTGTTTTCTTATTACACTGAAACCAGAGTAAGTGCAAGCACTTCCTGAACACTCTCTTTAGTGATGTGGTGATGTTGCCCTTCTTTTTGATATTTTATATGTTCAGAAATTCTCTTATCCCAGTAGGTCTGGCATGAATGTGAATCCAAGAAAATACACGGTATAGCAAAGACTAAATGGAGTTAGTATCCACTTAGCAGCCAGAATATCACAATACTGTTACCACACACTACTTCTGGAAAAAGCGGCTAAAGAGCAAAAAACCAAACCAAACCAAAACAAACCCCCAGAAGGTATCCGTCTCAATATAAAAAATTAGAAGAGTATGCATGGAAAATAGAGTTCAGTTGAAATCATACAGTGTATCAGTCTGAGACGTTGAATTTATAGCAACATATTTTTATGTCTTTAAACTCTGTACATACAGAGACATGCTTACTTGTATTAAAGTGTTCACTGTGCATTTGTGCTGTTTGTACTATGCCAGAACACTTCCATGTCGAAGCATGCTGTTCTGGTCATGTGTCAGTCAGCTCAGAGGCTATGGTCCATCCTAGCAGCCTGAGCGGGTCTGGTGTTTGGACTAGAAATAACATTCCAGCCTGCTCTGCTGAGTGGCGGGGTGGGCTTTCTATTTCCATTAAGATTACTTGGAGGGAAAAGCAGGACCAAGAAAAGGTTTGAAGTGTTGAAGTCACCACCAGAGAACAGCATTTTCAGCTCCTGTAACTGAGATGGGATGATTTGCATATTTTAATTTGTATTTTTTGTGAAGTGGCCAGAATGAGTCTCAACTGTGCCTTTGGAGGTGGTGGAGATAATGAGATTACAAAGGGGTAACACAGGGCTTGTATTTTTCTGAGGAGCAACACAGCCCCAAAAAAGGGCTTTAGTTTTATGGAGGAGTCACAAATACTAAATAGAGATTTTGCACTTCGAGTATGCTATCCCGAAGCCATAACTACATCTGACCAAGAGAAGATCCTTTTTATTTTGTTGAGGTTTACTGTCTCTTTTTGTAGGTTTTGGTTTTGTTTTGTTTAATTGTTTTTTTATTCATTGGTTGTATTGGTAATGTTAGCCCTCAAAATCTGATAAAATCCCAGAGTTTGCAGCCTATCCTTTCATCCTTCATCTCTCTCGTGTGCAGTGATCCTCTGAGAATGGTATTTGGCATCTAGTTCCTTTATTCTTTCAGCGGGGATCTTTGAGAGGTAACTGCTGTGCAAGCACCATGCACAATACTAGCACAGCAAGCACTGGTGGAAGGCCAGGTATAAGGATTTATTAGGTATTCTGGAATAATTATCCCCAAATAATTTCAAGTGAGCAGAGCTTTCTTCTTGAGTAAGAGTACCATTGTCCAAAACAGCTTAATCTACTTTCAAAGCCAGTGAAACAAGACAAGGCATTCTTACTCTGATTGCCTTCTCATGGCGTTACTTAGAAATGTTGTTGTATTTTAAACTGTTAAATCTGATACAATTTTTATGCATACACAAGGCTTCTGTTCCTACTTGTTTCCAGGACGAAGCCTTGATGATACTGAAGTAAACACGCTGGAGCGTTAAAGAGTAAAAGCTATCAAAGGTGCAGAATGTTGATGCTAACAAGATTTAGAGCTTGTCTACACTTAAAAAAGATTTGGAATTTATAAGGAAATACTTTTCTCAAATTATTGAGTTATAAATTCCCATATAGATGTTCACAGGTCTACATGCCCATGTCAGGGGTTATTTCCAAGTAGTTTGGTAAATTTCCAAATGTTGACAAGACTTAATTAAGCTGATCGATGTGCTAAACTCATGTCAACTAAACCTCTATTAACTGTATTGTCCTCTAATTAATAATTTTCATAGTTCTAATTATATGACTAAATCCAGTAATACCAGAAGTAAATAAATGCACTATGAATATTTATTCACTTTACTAAGTGAGCGTTTTGCCTGCATGCAGCGTTCAGGAGGGCTGGGCTCCAGAGTACTTGGCAGATGAGAGTTTCCTCCGTTATTTTGATGTCTCCTTTCTTGAAAATTATAAATACTGAAGTTAGATGGGTATTTTGTATTTAATTTTAAATTGAAAGGTTTCTAGGATATGCAGTAGTGCAAAACACAGGTAATTACTTGAATGTGTCTATCTTAATTATATTAACACGTTTATATTAAATAGGAGTAGTTTTATAAATAAACGTTTATGTTACACAGAAGAACGGATACGAAGTTGCTGAGCTTTATAAAAAATGCACTTATAGTGATGTATACATGTACATATATTTAATTTAATTACATTGTGTTGTCATGAGAGACCAACTCTGCTTAGTTATAGCCTTCCAATTAAAATTAGAGGGGAATGCAGTTAAGTAAGTAAAGCTGAGTAGAATTTGCCTCTAAATACAGAAGAAACTCAGTTGCAGTCTATAGCATATTCTACTTTTGTGGCTCTTACAGACTTCAAAGAGAATTGTACATTTGCATCCCAGGGCAGAAATTGGCCATGTGCTTGGAAGCATGAAATCTCTCAAGGTAATACTTCATAACTATGGAATGTATCCCATGACTGATATGTAGCTAAGAACAGAGACTCAAATTACACATTAGAAATACTTGAAATTAAATATTTTTCTAGTAAAACAGAGCATTATGCTGGGTAAATGTATATGTTTTCTTTTTCTAGAGATGAAGTGGAACATAAATGAAGCATTTAAATATGTTATGTTTGTATTTCTTGGTTTTTTTTAAATTTTAGTAATATTTCTTTAAGAAATAAGATTTTTTCTTGAATTCATTTATTACAGTTTTATATTTGACTCTTGTAAGTGTCTATTTTTAATTTTTTTGCATTTTTCTTTTCTTCATTCCAATTGAGTTTGGAATTTCTAATCTTCAGCAATTGATTTCCAAACATACAGACTTGTTTCAGCAAGGAAGGAGCAAACATCCCTAAATTCTTCCAGGCGTCTTCAAAGAAGCATCCGCTAAGGTGCTCTCAGTGGACTTTTATTACCAAAAAAAAAAAAGTTTCTGAGAACAAAAAATAAATTGGTGATCTTTGTTGTCCATAGTAGTGCATCTAAGATAGAGAAGAATTACCTGACTATTAATTTTCACAGTGGTCCAGACCCTTGCAGGTGCAGACAAGCTCTTTCGTCCTCAAGCGGACCTACCTTCCGTAGTACCAACTCCACTATTCCCAGTAGAAACTGAAGCTCTATTCTGGTCAGGTTTAACGGGGGATATTGGGCTCTATCCATCTCCTCTTCTTCCCGTGATACTCCTACCTGTCTAGAGCGTTGTTGTGCCAGATATGGAAGGTGATGATCATGATTTTTGCTAACAGCTCTCATAGTTGGGGAGACCCTTCTCTGTTGCCTTTGATGGACATAAGGAATTGCAGAGGATCCAGCCAAACCTGCAAAGAGAGAATTCTTGTGGGAAATAGAAAAGGATGCTTCTCTGAAATAAAATAAATAGTAAAGAAAATGCAGAAATGTTATTTTACCTGAAGTTCTGTTCACATGAACCCAGGTGGTCAGGAGGATTTCCTCTGGAAACTGTGTTTGCCACTGCATGTGATAGACTACAAAGTAGTTGGTAATTGATACAGCTTATCAGTTGTTACTCTTTATATTATTAAAACACCCTGGCAGCCTTCCACACAGGTCAGAAACCCTTTGCACAAGGTGCATGATAGCCATGGAGAGCTTTCATGTCTCCACGAAACACCGGAGGGAAAATGGTCTTAGGAGGGTATAAACAAACTGGGTAGTGGTAGTGTTTTGTGTGATAATCCTTGGGTTTAAGATAGACGACTACTTTTTTGAAAACTGGTGCATAATGTGCATTCAATATCCTGTGACTAATGGGTACTATTAGTGAAATCTCAATAGTCAGAGAGATAACGTCAGACCTGATAAAGAACAAAGCAACGCATTAATCTCATTGTCAAAAGAACTATATATATACAAGCCTCAGGTCCAACAAAGTGAGATGTTATTTTTTGCTAACACTTAATTTCTATGAACTTTAGCAACCTTCAGCGCTGCGTCACAATTCTTAAAAATGCTTAGTCGTGGCAATAGCATTTGGAACTGTTTATGTCGACGATTAAAAATTTGAAGTTCTAACTGACCTCTGAAGATCAGGTCTGAAGTATTTTGCCTGTTTTTCCCACAACTCTGAATATTCTAGATTCTGACAAACACTGATAAAAATATAGGTGTGCTGAACTTTGCATAAGTTTTTAGACATATATAATTGGGGTTGGAGAAATACTGTACTAGTTACTATGTTATGCTGCAAAATAAAAGCCAGTTGCGAAAAGCACAACGTGCAGTACTCATCTGTGAAAAGGGATTTCACATGAAGACCATGCATTTGTATGAAATCTAATGGCCATTTCTTCAATGAAATTTCATTGTCCTGCTGAGCATAAAATACAGAAGCACTTACATAATAGAAACTTGGAACACTCTAAATCGCATCCTTTGAGCAATATATGAACTTTCTTCTCATCTTGAGCTGAAGTTTAAGAATGTAAGGTTCTTTGTCTCGTAATTGTCTGCCTACACACACCCCCCCCAGTCTTCAGTTCTAATAACAACTCACTGTGCAAAGAGCATATGTCCTATATTTTTGGCCTCAAGAGGATATTTTTGTCATGGAAGATGTCTTTACATTAACAAAAATAACTTCATAATGATTATACATTAGAGTTCTTGGAGCCAGTTTTACATTATTATGTGCATACATACTTGTTAGAATGTGAATGATATTTTCAGAGTAACCATACAGTTTGTGGAACTATTGTTTTTGGCTCTATCACCTACTCAACAACATGTTTGTTGAATATGCACTTTCTTCTTATTAATCTAATATTGCCATTTGTTAGACTGTGATGAATATGTTCTCCAGACAGTTAACAAAAGATAAGAGATCAATTCTCTGTCCAAGAAAATGACACCGTGTAAACAGAATATTAGACCAGGGCTTTAGAGGACAACCCATCATTCCATAAATGAAAAAGGTCAGCCCAGTATGATGTCTCTAACTGTGCTTCAGTACACAAAAATATACAACTGTAAAGAAAAGCAATTGTCATTTAAAGCAAAGGATAAAACCCATAAGCTTCGTTATCGTACTGATCTGGATGAACCTTAAACAATGTTTACAGTAAGGTTTGGAGAGTTGCCTAGCACTGGAGTATACACAATTAAACAACATAGCTGAACTTTTCTTTCATGTCAGCACACTGCTAAAAAGACCTCCATTGTACTCATATGATAGTCATTCTTGGAACTTACAACATAAACAGGAACAGAGAACATTCACTGGTAATTCTATCCCGTGGCAGCTGAGTGCATCCAGGGGCAGAACTGCGTTTTCACCTCTACAGCTTAAGAAGTAAATTAGATACATACAGTTATGGAAGGGCATAGCCAAAGGCGAACTCAATTCTGATGTGGGAACGTGTACCTGAATTTGGTAGTTGCAAGTATGGGCTAATAGTTATTTAACAGAATTAATTTTGAGTGGTTTTGTGCACCCTTATTTCTGTGATTAGTAAGCATCTGTATACTCATCCTTGCTTTGGAATAGTAACCCAAGAAAAGCAAACACGAATTACTGAAGGGATAAAGGAAAGCTAAAGCAACGAGCCAGCTAGTAGACTTTGAAAGTGGGTAATCTGAATTGGAGCTGCAGTTTGGCATGTCATTAGTCTCAGAAATACTCGTGTTTCACATGGTAACAGTAGGCATTTCCAGAATCACCTGGAAAGCAGGTGACATTCATATTCTTTTAAAAGAAATTATTTTGGATGCCACTTTTGTGCATATATATGTTGTAATAGTTCTTGTAGTACTTTTAACTAATGTTATTTCATTAACTTGCTGCACTCAGTTTTTGTTAAGCTGTTTATTTTTATGTAGAGATTGGACATTTATGTATTTGATTGAACATTTTAAATGAAAAACTGTTAATATTAACGCTGTATGTAAAAATGAAAGTTAATGTAGTTAAATTAGTAGGATACTAATTTAAATGTGCAGTATATGACTTGTTTAAATTGAGGACAATTAACTAGGTTCTATGCAGTTGATGACCCTGCAGAAAGATGAACACTAATTATATCGTATATGAAAAATGTTCTGAACTTTCATCAGCACCCAGAAGAGCAGTTCAAAGCTTATGAACAAATTATAAACATAAATGCTTCAAATAGACAATGTTTTCTATCAAATATTCTTTTTTTTAATCGAGACCTTTTGACCTTTGCTTTCTGTAAGAAAAATAATAATCCTGTGCAATTTCAGATAATCACAACACTCACTCATCAGAGATTCAGTTTTTTGTAGTATTTATAGACTCAAAATTAAAATGTTTAAACTGTACATTCTTTTCACTTCCACTGAGCAGTTTTTACTGCTCATTGACCAAATTTATTCATGCTGTTGTTTGAAATTGCAGTTTATTACAGTTGTGATCAAATAATTATATTCTACTCTGTACTAGAGCTGATAGCAAGAGGAATAATCATAATTTTATATTGTCAAACCCTCAATCCCTCAGTGGTGTCTATGCTGTGTAATAATTTTTTCAGTTTTAAAAAAAAAGGCATCTCATTTGTCTGGACCGATACTCAGCTGGAGAATGGTGACGTGCCAGTGTTACTGCTTTAAAACCACAGAATTTAGGAATAGTGCATGGGCTCTTGCGTGAGTAGTAGGTAATTGCATTAGCAATTCTGCAGCGTGTTTGCTGATAGTGTGAGAAAGTGCTCTTCCAAACAGCCCCATCAAAAAGTTTTTTTGTCTGTGAACATACAGCGTCTTTATTACCTTTGAAATACAGTTTCTCAAATTGCTGTCCTTGGAATTAGGCCTTTCTGCCAGATGTGATTGGTAGTGCATTGCCAACTATTGCCAGTACCTTTCCCCTCATATTTTTAATACAAAAAAGTTCTTTCGGTATCTAGTGAGTTCTTGCTTTTTAAATTAGATGGGTTTTTGTCTGTCCTGGGAATCCAAAGAAAGTCCCTGGCTTGCCAAGTCGAATTAGTGTGTTGGTGCTCTAAGGAGATGAATCAACGGATAGTAACTGAGTAGACCGTAAGAGGAGTGTGTGGTTTGCTCAACACGCTTGGTACACAGCTTTGTGCTTGTAGGCTGGAAACAAGCACCTTATGGGGACACCCTGGGTTTAGGCAGTGATTAGTATTTAGACATGCAAGAATTGTAGGCTGAGGAGAGTAAAAAGAAATGCTAAACCTAAAGGCCCATGGCTGCTGTGGATCAGTAAAGTCACACCTGTGTTCACCGTGGCTTGCCTGCTAGCTTAGGTGGGGACGTTTTTTTGTTGGTAACTATGGGTAGATTCACCACTATTGCCAGCAATTTAAATGTGCCCGTGCCCAATAAATACAGCGATAAACTCTGAAAGCCTTTACAGTTGGTTCACTTTCAATTGCAATTATCATATTTACTTCAAGGCTGTAAGAATATTGTGTTACACTGCATGTCGTGTGGCCGTAAATAATGCTGTCTTAATAAAGTTTTAATGTCTGCTAATACAAACCTACCTTCTCCTCACGGGCAGCACATTTTTCTTCTAATAATACCTAATGGTGTGCATTTGTAGCTAGTCCCTCTGTGTACTGGTGCCAGCCATCTCTGTGCAGATAAGAGGTTGTCACTGCTTCCATGATAAATTTGTTCTAGCTGGGTTTAGAGCTAGATTGCATTCTATTTGTTATGGCACCCCATAAACTGTGACCTTGCTCAAAATGAGTTTACAGGAAATAGTTTGTTCAAAACATGTTTCTCTGATTTTTAATTGTAAAAGGAAGATAGCATCTTATTTGAGCACTACTTTCCTTTCACTTTCGAATTAAAATAGCTTTTTTAAGTAAGTGAGAGGATGTTACCTGGTATTCCAAAATGTCGGCCAAATGTCATTATGTTATAATGATAATATGGCTGGTTGAATTTTTTAAGGCATTCACTCAAACATTGGTAAAACAAGTGTTAAAACAATTATTAAAAGATAAACCACAAAAGATAAACCTGCATCTTCTGGTAGATATTTTCTTGTATATGTTTGAGTCCAAATCTTGTCAGTGTAAGGTGCTACACAAAGATGAGGTCCTATTCATGTCCCAAAATAGGCCTAAAATGATACATGAGTATCGCCCAAGCACTGCACTGGTCCCCTCTCCGGACCCATGAACCGGTTTCACAGCTATTGTGATTTTCTCAGTAGACTTGAAACTTCCAGTTGATACACATCCATGTCAAGCTCACTTCAGCTACCCAAATCATTATTTCAGTGGATTTAATAGTCCCACATTGTACCCAAGAAAGTCAATGATAAGTTTACTCAGTCTCATTCAGTGTTTCCAGGGCAAACTAAAATGCATTTGTAGACCTTTCTGTCTAACACACCCAGATGCCCAGGTTTAATTTTGTGCAAGTATTCTTTATTTGCGCAGTACCTAACCACTGATGTGATTGGAATTAGATAAATGAGGAGTCCAGATCCTACAGTAGGTTTCCCTCCTAGTGATTGCCCCCATAAAAACTTGATGCTTAACCTATAAATAGTTTGAATAGTTTTTGGTTTGTTGGGGTTTTTTTAGATAAATTCCAAGTATGAGTTGCCAGAATGTTGCTGTCATAAAGTCTCACTGTTTACTGAATTCACATGTCATCAATTCTTCCAGAAATTGTTTTTTCATGACACAGAAAGAAAGACAAAAAAGGCACAAGCCAATTCAGCTTGTAGACATAAAAAATCCCAAACCACCACAACCCATTAAGCTGATTATGGTATTAAAAATTAACATCTCTGGACTCCATGCCTCCATTTTTTAACTTCTGTGTAAGGACAAAAATGGATGTGGTGTGCCTGTGAAGCAACGTGAATTTCCAATCAGAAAAAAGGACTCATAAAAATAAACCTCCACGGATGCAGTCCTGAAGGACTTTCTTTCCAAACGTGTCCTGTTGTAAAGCACTGGGATTACACATAGTAATAAGGATTTTTCTCGGACTTTACAAGGTTGCCACCCAACCATTTTGTGGCTCCCAAGATATGCAGATCTTTTATAAAACACAGAGGAGCTGAAGAGCAAATGGCAAGTACTTTTTCATATGTAACCCTGCCACTCCGGAGACACAAGGACATCTGAGCCTTATGTTGCCATCACATTTTAAGCAGATCTCTCTGGTGCTTTCACTAGCAAGTTCTACTTAAGAACTGATGGCAAGAATATGACCCCAGTGTGGTGTGTGCTTGCAGGCTGAGCAGCGGTGGGAGGCCAGCTGTGGAATGTGGGAAAGCGGCTGAACTGCTGAAGTCATGCAGGGAATGTTAAATGTGTCTCCAGCTGGCAGGGAGCTGTGGCTTAAACACAAGCTCCAGGTCCTGGGTATTGCTGACTGTTCCCGGCACCCTCAGCTCCTGCTGCCCTGAGCACAGTGCCGATACATGTCACAAATGGATCAAGAAGAAAATGAAATGCCTGTCACCTTTTAAAAGAGTTTTAATGGCAAATGAAGCAAGGCAGTGAAGGCTTCAAGTTTTTAATTATAAACCAGACTGTTACAGTAGCCCTACCCAGGCAGGGAGAAGCACGGTTAAGAAAAGTTAATTCTGCAACTCTCAGTAGGGAGAAAAAGGGTTATTGTATTTTTCTTTTTTATTTCCTTTAGGTATGTTCCTCTTAGAGAAAATGCAATTTGTCCTTCTTTAACAACCCTTTGAGGGGGGGGTGTTGTGGTGTGTGTTCTCCAGCAACTTAGCCATCGAGTTTCCAGTATTGCAGTAAAACCAACAGGGGCAAGGACTGCTGCCTAGCTGGCATGGCAAAGGGCAGAGGGAGCATACGTGGGAAATGAGTTGCAGCCCTTCTGGGTGGACAGTTAGAGTTTCCTCTGGTCCTCTGATGTTCCTCAATTAGTAGGGCAGCTGCTGTGAATACCCCTCAGGAATACCTGCAGGTATATTCACATTAGTTTTAGCATGCTAACATAAGCTTCCCTCCTCTCAGCCCAGAGGTAAAGGGTAACTGTGCTGGGACAATGCTTAATCAGAGCTAAAAAATCCTGCTGAGGTGTCAGCGAGGTGACCACTGGCCCAAGGGCACAGACCATATAATCCCATGTCTGTTGGAAGAAGACTGTGTAGACGTATCTTACGTTGTCTAAAGGTATACTGAGGAAAGAGAGAGCATGACGGTGGGGCTCAGAGGTGGCAACTGTGTTACTAATAACAGAGGAGTTTATAGAGTACTATCTATTAAATATGGTATAATCAACAGTGGCAAATGGATTATTACAAACTGCAGCATATAACTGCCAAACCGTCTAAGTCCCTAGCAACAGTCCTCATCTGGAAATTCCTTGATGCCTTCCTAAGGTTAACTTTCATAATAAGATTACAAATTAAATCATCAAGAGAAAGCTTTCAGCTTTTGTTTAGCTAAAGGCTCCACCCAAATAACTCTGGTCAGAAGACATTTTCTTCTGTCAGAGTCATAACTCAGGATGTGTCACAAATGGCATTAACATTGAAACAGCAATGGGCTGTGTCTCCTTATTTCTAATCCTGACCACAAACCTCTTGACTCTGGATCAGTAACAGAATGGAGAAACATGAGAAAAATGCATTTTTAATTTTTTCCTGTGCAAGCAATAATATAAGGGGTTTTAGGGATTAACTCTGGTGAATCTTGCTGCAGATTTTAGGTATTACTTTCCCCAGCTAACTGCACTCCCTCCACTGCCTGGCTGCTCCCTACTCGTATACCTTCTCAGGGGAGGCTGAAGGGGGACATCTGCCTGTGCCTCAGGAGTTTCCTTGCAGAGTTTGACACTACCACTCAAGTTCACTTTCTTTGCTCGTACAGCATCATAAACACTGCTTCTTGAAGCAAGGTGTCCCCACCTTGATAACTGCAGAGGGCTACCTGGGAGCAGTGAAGAAAGTTTGCTGTAGGCAGTAGGTGAAAAAGGAATATATCTGGGACTGAAATAAATCTTCACTGAAAAAAATCTAGCTGGAAGGGGAGTGGGGGCACAGCAGTCGAGGGAACACTGAAGACGAGAAACAGAAAGAGAACTTTGCAAACACACGAAAGCTCACCTTCCAGCCTCCTCCTCAGTCTGTCCTATGTGAATGAAATACTTCTCACAGTCAGGAGTTGGAGTGCCTGGAAAGTAACCCTAGTGATGTGGGAGGGTGGGGAGGTGTGGGAGAAAAGGTTGCTGAGCTGTGATACCACATGCTGTACTTGGAGCAGCCGAGGCTCAAGCATTCCCTTCTGCTCACTGCTACTCAGGCATTTTTGGCAAAAGCAAAAAGGACACCTGGAGACAGCCATCCCTCAAACTACTAGAAGAAGGCTTGGAAATGCTCATCTGCCAAAACCTACCCTGTCAAAAGAACACTCACTGCTCTCCAGTTGTCAACAAAGTAAATTGTGGCTGTATGGTATCAAAAGAAGCAGCTGGCGTGAGTAGTGGGTCTAAGGGAGACGAACGCTAAGTGCTTGTAATTTGTACTCCAAGGTCTGCAGCTCAATTCAGATCAGTATCCCGTAATACAGAAGATGCATTGTAAAACGGAAGCTGTGTGTTCAGATGCGTTCTTTTGTAGCAGTACCAACTTTAAGTATCCCTCTTTGTCTCCAGCCATTCTTTCTCCCCACATTACCCCATTAACAATGCCAGCGTAGCTGTTAGCGCGGCCATACAATGAAATAGATCTGGGAACTGGTCCAGGTTAAAAATAAACAGCAAAAATGAATACCAGGAACAAGCAGGATATGCTAGCACTGTTACTGAAAGAAATGTGTAAGAAACTTTGCACCAGTGAATTCTCATTTACTGTTGGAGAAAACAACAACTGACAATGTTCAAAGTAAAACAGCAGATACATGTCCTGACGGTCTGAGAAGAGCAATCATGGTTATTATTTACCTCTATATCTTATGAAAGCGATGATATTAATGTAAGCTAGTATTCATTTATTACATAAATGTTATTGCCATGAAGAATATGGCCCTGTCAGGGCCTCCTGCAATCTCTAAGTAAAAAAGGCATTACAGAAGTTAAATATTAAAAATTGCTTTTGTGGTACAGTGGGAGGAAAAATTCATTCTGAAACTTGGACTAGATTTAGGGTGTTTCTAGAGAAAATCCGGTGCTTTACTTCTAGATTACTTCAATACTAGATTTTGTATCCTTTGGCATGAAGTAGAGCAACGGTCATGATGAAGGGCTAATTGAAATATATAAAGAATGGATTTTTGTTTTCATTATTATAAATGAAATGAGGCAATTCATTTAATCTCAAAGTATGGAAATAGGAGAAAAATGAGCTACCTTTTCTGACTAAAGGTTAATGACTTCCATTTTACAGCATAAAAAATAATCCACTCAGTCAGTCAGTTCTTACTGGTGAAATCTTCTTCATACCACAGGACATTAAATAAGCTCATGAAGTAAAAATGGAATGAGAAAAGCATGTTATATTTGGCAAGAAATCAGATTTACAAAGGCTGAGACACCCTATCTGATGTATTTGTAAATAGGTCTTTTGATTCATGTAAATAGGGCATGGCACACTATGTTTCATATCTGTAGTTAGTTAAAAACAGTCAGGAAAAACGCAGCAGCGAATGACTGGGTGTGCGGATGTTGAAATACCAGCGTTCCCTGGCTACGCAGTAAAGCAGGGTGCCACAGGCAGAGGTCTTTCCACACCCAAGGAGCTTTGCCAACCTCTCCCAACATCCCAACACCTTGAAGAAACCTATTTTGCCTTAAAGCAAAGATTCCGTTAAATAGTTTGAAACACAGTCATATCTTCCCTGTCTAGGTTATACCTTATAAATTGTATCAGAAACTGCATAGTTTGGGGGAACTAACGTTTATCTAATTATGACAAGAACTATGGGAAGAAGTTTTTTTTTTAGTTGCTGAACTTGAAAATGGAGTGGAAGGCAATACATTTGGATGAACTGCAACATTTTTAGGGATTTCAGTGAATCAAGAGCTTGAAAGCATTCTGCTTCAGGCTGAGTTGTTTCTTTGCCACAATTAATTTTCAAGATTTTTAAAGCTCATTTAAAATTAAACAAAGATAATTTTGAAATGTTATATTTAATAAGAAAAAGGTTAGAATGAAATAAAAGGCCATATTGTTGATAACTTTTGTGAGGTTTGTTGTTGTGGCTGCATAGTTGTCGTGTTTGATACCAATGTAGAAATTAGCTCAGATATGTCGGTATATTGTCTCTGGACCCTCCTTGTGCATCCATCTTCCAGATCAAACGCCTCCTTGTATATTTAAAGCTCTGTCCTTATTTCCATGCCCTGATTTCTGGAAGACGGGTATATCCTTTATCTTCTTCCTGGCTAATAAAAGGGTTGATTGAAATACATTGCTGTGAGATAATTTTAATCAGCTTCTGCCTCAGTGGCCTGCTCCTCTATGCCTTTGCTTTTCATAGATTTTGCAAATAGCTTCGGCAGGAGTGACATGGTTTGTGAGAGTTCAGTTTTCACTTATTTTACCGCTGGTAAATTGTCTCATGGTTTATAACACTTAAGACTTTAGAATGAGAATGTGGTTTATAAAGGCGTGAATGATGCTGACATGTCTTTATTCCATCTATAACTGATTTAGAAAATCCTTATTTCCCCAAAACATATGTGATTTCCGATCTGATTCATAGTAGCTAGTAGGAAATGAACAAAGTTGTCAGCATTCAATGGCTGGTTGTTGGTAATGTGAAATGAGATGCTGGTCCCAGCCTGTGTTTGTTGTAGTTAGAGAGGCCACTGTCTTCAGCTGTCACCCTTCCTCGTATGCTCAGCAGAGAGTCAAAAAAAGAGAAGAATTGCATACTCATTCCTTTTTGAAGCCAAACCTCCAAAAGCAGGATTAAAGTGAATCCACAGGGCAGTATAGGAAAGCTTCCTCTCCCACTGCCCACAACGTACCTTCTTTTGTGGAAAATGGAATCTTGTAATCTGCAGAGCTACTAAACTAGCTTTGAAGTAGAGAAGGGATTCAATGTTTACCTTCAAGATGAAGGTTTTAACTTTGAGAATAACATCTTAATCCAAATTTAAGCAAGTCCTTAACTGAAAAAAAAAACAAACAATCCACCAACCCTTTTGAGTTTTGATGTTAAAATTGTGCGACTCTGGCTGTGGACAATAACTGAGGACCCAGGCCAAATGCAGAACACCTTTTCTGTGAATGTCTTGCCACCTGTCCCTAAGATCTCAAATGTTTTAAGTAAGATCATGTTCAGTGAAACAAAATTTTAAATTGGGTCATGAGGTAGGTTTTAAGGGTGTAAAGAGTCTGAGAATAACAGACTGGTGCCCTTGAATGATCCACCACACCTAATGTGGGAGCTGTGAGTTATTCCCTGTTTAGTTAGGGAAGTTTAAGATTAGATGATGTTTACCTGCTGGCCTTTATCAGTGAGGTTGAACACGGCATAGATGAACAAAAGATTTGATTGTGAAGGTGTTAAGATACTGAGGATTTAACTCAATGCTGAGTTAGTGAACAGGCTTTTAAAAACTGGTGCACAAATGGGGAAAAGTTTTTAAAGCTTGCTTGTCTTCTGTTTACTCTTGAGGATAGCCCTCTAAAATGGTTACAGATGTTTCACCATCTGTAAATGAACACTTTATTAATAGCAGTAAACAATAATATTAATAGTAATATTAGTGTTGAGAAGATTCATTATTTGTGACTGCGAAGTGTTAAATAAACCCAATTAGTAATTAAAGTTCATGTGTTCGTGTGTGTAATAGGTGAATGTGCTCAATGAATTAGATTAGAAAATAATTAGCCAAAATAGTCTTTCCCTGTTTCGTCCATCTTTTGTGGAAAGATGAAACCCAGGATTGTTATTTTATACATTGTGAAAACTGAGGAAGAATTAATTCTAGAATTAAATGACAACACATCATGTTCATTAGCATGTAGTTACGGAACTACAATATTCCCATATGTGACCATAATAGATTTTAATTTTTCTAAAACATTTATGTGCTTATATTCTTGAGTGCTGCACACAAGCAGGACTAATGTAAAGCACAACTCTGTTGCATGGTGGGATCCGACATTTCAAATACTGAGGTAACAAATTGCTGTCTGGCAGAGCAGACAGCAGGCTTGCAGAACTTTGTACCTGAAAATAATGAATTCAGGAACTACCTTGTGCCTGACTCTAGCAACAATCTCTTCCTTCCTGAGTGATCTCTGCTCTGGACTCCACAGTGATGGCAATCACACAGGCTGGGGCAGGGGAGAGGAAAAAAGAATTCATAGCTAATGCAAATATCTTCTGTTTGTATGGATCTTTGTCACAGTTTTTGCTTACATGAGGCGAAGTTCCTTACTTCTCTGAGGAAGGCTCTGCATTCTGCAACTGTAGACACCATTTTCTTCTCAAAGAACAGGCAAATGCATCCTAAAGTTGTCTAGGATAGCAGCCACTGTAGGGTAACATTTTCAGTCCAATCCGTCTCTTCTAATCAGACACCATTTCCAGTTCAGTATTGAATTATTTCCATAATTCTCCTCCTCTCAGACCCAACTTCTGCTCTTTATGACTAAGTGAGCAAGGAATCTATTATTTTATGCTCTGAACTTGCCGATGAATTTGGAAGAAAGTGTTACTGTGGAGTCCTTCATTTTATCTCTAGAATTGGTTATATCTACGGATACGCCTCTGAAAGAAAAAAAAGAAAAGAAGATGTGTTAAAAAAGGCAATGTTTTGTGTTGTTGAACACCACCTCCCTGAGAAGGTTGAACCAAGTATACAAGAAAACAAGGCATGTCCTTATTATTGTATGCTGATCATCATGGTTTCCCTGCGTGTTCCTAACCAGGATGGTCCATCCCCCCACAGGGGCTGTGATTCTGTGTTGCCCTGCCCCTCATGAAAAGTGTTTAGAGCAAAACAAAGTAAGCATGAGGTGTCGGTTATCCAGGGTCTTCAAATAAAGCTAAATAAAATCTTCAATAGGCTTCTAATGCTAGAATAAATTACTACCCAGAGCATGGGGAATTCATGAGTGAGATCCCAGATCTCCCCCATCTCAGACTCTCTGCTTGTCATCAGCTTTCCATAACGGATAGCTTAGATAGTCTGCAAATAATCAAAAGGTTAGGCCAAGAGTACCCAAGACAGTAGGAAGTCTAGCAGCAGGGACACCTCTTAGAACATTTCAATGCTTAAATTGTCTCTTCAGTTAAAACTCTTTTGTACCTTCAAATAAATCCTGACTTCTGCATTTGGAAGAGTGATGCTGCAACTGTGTAACTCCATATTATAGCTAAATGCTTTCAAACTGGGTCAGCTTTCCTGTTGCAAGGCTGGCATGTCCACACAGTGTCTAGATGTCTTGTCTAAACTAAAAACCTGGATTGCTCCAGCAATATAGATTCTTTTGTCAATCAGGTGCTTAAATGAGGTCTAATCCCCATTATGAGTGTTTGCAGGCTGCAGATGCACAGCTTGCGGTCTCATGACTGTCTCCGTATTTCTATTTTTCATATTTCATATAGCCATTATCTATTTTGTAACATTTGCAGTAGCCTGCCAGATCAATTCAGCAAGGTAAATGGAAAAATGTCAGTTTTCCCTATATGACTCCATGGTTTCTGTGGTCTCCCTTTATTTCTACCAGTTAAAAAAAGCAGCAGTTAAAAATGAGTAAGATAACGGATCACCACCATTTTCATTTACTCATGTATTATCACTATAATTTTTTAGATTCTTCTGTTAACTATTATGTCATAACCTAAATGATCCAAATTCATCAGCATCTAGATGTTTGAGCAGTAATCGGTGTGAAGAGAACAGTTCTCAGTATGGCCGCAGTGCAAGGAACTTCTCACCGTCCCACTTTACTGTATCCTGTGTCTCCCATGTTGACTGCTGAGGTTTTACAACACGAGAGGAAGGATCAGGTAACAGTGAGGAGTAGAGGTGCTGTGCATTCTGCCATGATTACCAAAAGAATATTATTCACCTCCTTTATACTCTCTTTATACCTGTTTTGTTCACTGTTTCGATGTTCTTAAATGATAAAGATATCAAGACCCAAGTTAAAAAAACAAAACACCAATTGAAACATCATTCCACCTAGTGGTTTTCTTGACTGCGCCTAAACCAGAGCTTGACAAGCAGCTATTGATTGCACATTTTATTTTGAAGTCTTTTTTTGTAAAAGTAAGTGATGTTTTTGAAATACTGAAAGTATTCTACTCTCTATTCTATGTTGTGAAGAGATCAAAAGCAGTACTAGGTTGAGAAAAAGACTGAATTGGGTCTCCAAAATATTGTATGAGTCAACTACTTTAAAAAAGATTGGCGTAAACATCAAGATTCCAAACAGGTAACATCAAACACAGACAAAAGTATCAGCTATTATACTGTTCAGGCTGTGATACAAGTGTACAAGCAGAACTGCTTGAAAGTCAATAACCAATGCTAGACCAAATAAACGGTCAAAGTACCAAAAAAAAAGTGTTGCTTGAAGTTGTATGCAGTAACAGGGTTTTGTTAAGTGTTCCAATATGAACGGAAAAGTAACAGCAGATAAAGAGCAACCATAGCTCTAATATCGTAGTATTAATGCCTGCTTTTTCATTGATAGGTTCAAAATAGCTTTAAAGTGTGATCCCAGGATTATCAGCATATTTTACTGCAGAGTAATGAATGTGTAGTGGAGGAATCATGCAGTGGCAGAAGCAGAATAGAATCGATACAGGCCTCTTGCTCCCTAAGTGTGGTGTGTTAATCACTAGATCCCTTTACCATGAGTGTCCTTTTTTGCTAGGGGGCTCAAGACGAGAAACTTTAAACTACGTATGTTTTCATCCCCCTCGTGTATTGCCGGTGGATCCATGGATATTTGTACTGTAATCTTTTTGTGGATAGAAAGCAAGCTCAAAATTAGTGTACGGGTTAGAATCTGAGTAGTAGTAAACTGTAATGGTGGGGTAACAGATACTTGATTAAAATGATAAATGATATTTCAAGCATATCATCAATTTGTTTCTAAAGTTTTAAGCAAATGGGTAGTAATACGGATTTTGGAGGATGCAGAGACTCCAATCTATTGTCACAAATAGTGCCTCTTTTACTGCTCAAATGTATGTCTCAAGCTTTTGTGCAAAGTGGTTTTCTCTTTTCCCTTCTGGTGACAACTGTATTTCATAAGGAGAAATGTTGAATGGGAAAAGCAGAAACTTCTAGTTACGCTGTTAGTTCCTCCGATAAAGGTGAAACGCATCTCTTCTGCACAAAACCCGATTTGTGAAGGTGCTGAAGAGCATTTTGGATGGATGGAAGTTAACTGACAAACAAACCCCAGGGCTGTACCCATCTCCAGCAGCTTTTTAAGCTGATGGCCTGGCCCAGGAGCTGCCTCATTCCTGCAAATTGTGGAAAACCTAGAGCCCGTGGTTTGGAGAAGTGCATAGGGACCCCTCCTGTTCATTGCGCCTACAGCTAAATCTGCTCCCACTGCATTCAGAGGTAAAATATCCGATGATTTTAGCAAAACCAGAGCTTATTCTGTATTCCAGCACATCTGCCAGGGGAGCCCTGCTAGGGTTGAAAAAAATGTGTTTGTCATCTGCATTCTGCTTGTCTGAGCGTACGTGTAGCCTTTCAGACCAAACACATGCATACAGAAAATATTTTAGGGAGAGTTTTGACTTCCCTGCTATTTTTAGAGTGCATTATGAACTGGTGAGTTTATATAAATACTGTGTAACAGCGATAGCCTCAAAACTTGGAGGTTCCTTTACGCACCGCGATGAGTCAGAGAGGCTGTTGGCAATGTGGAGGGAGCGGCAGCTCTCTGCAGAGCGGGAGGCTGTGGGGGGGTGACGCGTTCTCAATACACCAGACACAAACTTACCGAGTAAGAAAGAGTGCCATTTCCCTAATCGAATATACTTTTGTTCTCCCGATCACAAGGACTTAGGGGCTCCCTCTAGTGGGTGACTGGAGCTTTTCTTGCGGTCTCCTGCTCGGAAAGTTTACAGCTGGCGAACAAGATGGCTGACGGGCTGCGGGAAC
>NW_010419494.1:20490-35405 GCF_000710305.1 Buceros rhinoceros silvestris | reverse complement strand
CGTGACACGGTCACCGCGGTGGACGTTTACCAGCAGCTGTCTAATTGTCCGTGTAGATGCTTTCAGCGCAGTCATAATAAATTGCATAAACGTGGCACAAAACTTGGTGGGTGGTTCAAGACGTGCAGGTTTTGAAACCGATCTGTCCAATGTACCACCCTGTGACGCACCCGCTTTGTTTGGGAGCGGGTGGCTTTTTACCGATAAAGGTGGCGCTTGCCATAAAGGCAAGTCTGCCCAGAGCGACGGGGGGTTCCTCAGCGCTTCCCTTTCCTGAGCCCGTGGTGGCTCTGGGTGCAGGGCGAACGGCCGCGTCGCCGTTAGGGGGGTTGGTCCTGCGGTGCCTGGAGCCGCGTGCGGCTGCCGGAGGGAGGATGTGTGCCGTTCCCGAAGCCCCGCGGTCACAGCGCTGCTAACCGCCACAAACGGGGAGCTGGCGAGCTCGGCGAGAAAGCTTGCATTTGCCCTGAAGGTGTGCGCTCATCTGGCCCCGTCATACCACGTAGCCCAAGAAACGCGCAGCATCGAATTCAGTGTTCTGTGCCTCTTTCTTTAGTGTCCTTTCCCCATTAACGACATCTTATTTTTTAATCGAAGAGGGAGAATAAGATTTGAAAGTTTTTCGTTGGAATTCATTTCTGTCTTTAAGTACAAGATTGAGTAATTGTTCTGTTGTGTAATACAGAGAAAATGGCAACTATGTTTTCCTGTGCTCGGGGTCTGTTCAGGGCAGAATGTCCTGATAGCAGGGAACTGTAGATGGTTTTTTTTTCCGATTTTTTTAACACTGAGACAGTACAAAATGTTTCAGAAGAGAAACACTAAAAATACATTGTTAAACTGTGGGTTAACTGTGAAATTTATGAAGGTAACTCGTGTTATTTTATGTTTGATACAGTTGAGTGTTAAGCATCGGTTTAATGTTTGTGGTTAAAAACACAAAGTAGCTCAAGGCAACCTTGAAACAACAAATCAACTCTGTCACTGGTTGAACGTCATTCGTTTAGGACGCTGTTCTACCCTTGTTCCTGATGTTGGGTGTATGCTGATAAGCGTGGTTTTCTTTCCAGTCTTTTAGATGCCTGACGTTTTAATTCACAGGGCAATGACCTGCACTGGCTAGCGTGTGCCTTGTACGTGGCTTGCAGAAAAGCGGTTCCCACTGTCAGCAGAGGGACAGCTGAGGGAAATTATGTATCTTTAACCAGAATTTTGCGCTGTTCAGAACAAAGGTAACTTGTCTCTTTGCTGATTTTTAAACGCTTACAAAATCTCAAAGGCTGATGCTAACTTGTGGAATTTACAAACTGAGAACAAAGGCTAAACATCCTTCTCTCTTCCTGCTTGTAAAGAGAGAGAGAATGCGTATTGCTGAAGTCTTTGGGTTGTAGCAATGACTGGCATCTTGGGGTTGTAGCTCATTGCCACAGACGCAGGACAGTTCCCTTCGGTCAGTACTGTGTTGTGAAAACACTAATTTCAAACTCAGAGACTGATTTCCCTCTCAGAGGAGACAGAAACCAGTCCCTGAAGAACAGTCTAGTTTTGAGGAGTGAGCAAAGTGTGAACTTCTCACAGGAGAATCCACTTTTAATTGTCCCTGAAAATACTCACAATTTACCTTCTGGGTTTTTCTTAGAAGACTTCAGTTTTCACACGTTCTTACTTTACCAAACCAAAGTGATGTCAGAATCTGATAAACAAATTTGTATCAAATATTTATGTCAGTGAAGCAGTGAAGAAAAACTTCCTTAAACTATTTATTAACAGTCTTATTGTTTTGTAACAATTTAGTAGATAGGACAAAAAAAAAAAAAGGATGTTCTTATGCACTTTTTCTCCCAATCAATCCGTTTTACTGTTAGAGCATTGCTATTGGTTTAAACAATGCAACAGTGTTCCTTTAACTTCCTGTTTTCCAAATCAAAAATTCAGGAAACTGAATGTGGATCGTTTGTTTTTGTGAACTAGGCTATCAAATGTTAATAACACGGAAAAAGTAAATGTAGGTAAAAGTGAAAAATAAATGAAAGCCAAATTTATGAAGCGTTGTTTACTGAAACTTAGGATTTTTTCATACTTTGTAGAACCTTCTCAGTGCTGTAGAACTCAGAGTTTGTTTTATCTAAGTTAATTTTTTAGAATTATTAGGGAAATCTGATTTTTAGTGTGATGTGGTGTTGGAGCTGATTGTGTCTTTATGAGGAAACGCCAGACTGCGAATATGTTGTTAGCATGGTCATCAGCCGAGGATATGAGAATATTTGGCATGCTTCTGAGCTCGATCTTCTTTATGGGTGGAGGATATTGTTGCATTTGCAATACTGCCATTTTAGCAGTAGTTCGGGAAGTAGAAATTGCTCTGTTTAGTGTATTTCTGAAAAACAAACAAAGAGAAAAACCCTTTCCAATCTAACCCATTTGATATTTTCAGCTTGATCGAGTTTTTTAATAAGATGAAAAAGTGGGAAGACATGGCAAATCTACCTGCCCAGTTCAGAGAACGAACTGAGAGATTAGAGCGAAACTTCACAGTTTCTGCAGTAATTTTCAAGAAGTATGAGCCTATTTTTCAGGACCTTTTCAGATATCCTCAAGAGGATCAGCCTCGTCAACAGAGAGGAAGAAAACAGAGGTACGTTTCTGTTATTTCTAGACTGATTTTGGAACATTACTATTACAAAAATATAATGGGATTGCAAGGACAGACTTGCTCACAGTAGTTTCTAATCTTTTTTTTTTTCAGTTTGTCAGATCTGACAGGGTGCAGGAAATCCCAAAGCTGCTAAGTTTCTATGATATGGGGGCACGGGAAAGGGGAGAGCTTAAAACGCCCCTGTATTAGTATTTCTAATACTAATTATTAGTATTTCTGAGAGGGGAAAGGCTGTAAGAATTTGATCACCGTACGATCTGTGTAGCCTCGATAGCTCATAGAACAGCTCAGCCTGTTTCTCTCCCTAGTAATTCCCATAGTTTCCTTCTGGATATTCTTCTGGATATTCTACCTTATAGTAGAAGCCTTGTTTGTTTGTTACTGAAAAATAAATGCTAACCTTCATTTCTGGTTCTCTTAACATGATTTCATCTGTTTGTGTCAGGACTTGGCTTGTGATTTCCCCTGGTAGTTAGTAGAGGTTGATTTATTCCCATTCGTTATTTCTTTCATCTTCACTACTGTGAAGTGCCATTGTTTGGTTGCTTTGATGGCTTTTGGTGTTGTTGGGTTTTTTGTTTGTTTGTTTGGGTTTTTTTACTTTTTTTAATATTTACAAGCTATTTCTTAGCTGGGTTTTTTGAGCTTTTTTTTTCCTTGATGTTCTTGTGAGCATCACTTAATGGTATTTGTAATCAAATGTGTTGGAATCTGTAATAAAAGACAGGATTTGTGCCTAAATAATTTTGTTGGAGAATGCAAAAAATGAGTAAATTGGAACTGGGCCATAGAGGGGATGAAGTTATGTATTGGGATGAATATTTGCACATAATGTTGACATTAAAATACACTGCATATGTAATGCTATGATTAGAAGAGTAAACTCGGCTAGTTGCTTAGCTTGGACGGTAAGGTGCGAAGTAATTTTGAAGATCAAGTTGGAAGGTGATACTAATTTTTGTGTGAAACTTATGTTAATTTTGACAGGTAAAACCATTCTTTAAATAATCTGATGAAGTAACTATGTAAGAAAGTAAAAGATTATGACTGAACAAGCTCTTGGAGAAAGGGAAAGGATATTGCCTTACTGTGAATTAATTCGGAATGAAAGAATTTCGGACTTAAATATGTAACACTGAATGAAACAAATAATACTAAATCCAGTCGTACAGAGCAGTCAAGGCTTCTAGAAACAGACAAAACCCGATCAGGACTATTTACATTGTGCAAATACTGCTCGGTTTTGAAGCTTACAATCTAAATTAGACGACTGCATGTTAAAAAGACCTAGAAGGAAAGTGATTGTATTGGATCAGACATATTTCCACATCACTGTCTTTGCTGCTCTGATGTTCTTTTGAGGATGAGCTGCCATATATGAAATAACATTCCAGTGATATGTTATATGGAGACAGGGGATGATGCTGTGGAGGTACAAAAATTGGTGCTAGGGAGGTTTGTTGTTTGGTGGTTTTGTGTATGTTTGTTTTTTTAAATCCACACAATAAAAACTTCAGCATAGTTTCAAGTTTGAGATTTGAAGGTAGGCATAAAAAAAATTGGAAGAGTTGATTACTCTGGGAAGATTTTTATCTTACCAAGGACACAAACCAATCTCACTAGCCAGCAGTGTGAAAGCAGGAAGGAGATTTAGGAAATCTGTCTGATATGGTATATGTGGCAGTAAGAAATAACAAATCCTCAGCAGCTGCAAAACTTTTGATTTAAGAAGCGGCCTCATTAATTTTTTATATTTTATTTGTAAGTATTTTAAGCAAAGACCAGTGGCGGAACTTGGTTCTGATAAACATTTAATATATTTCAAAATTTTGTACTGTGTAAAATCCTACCCAAAGTGCTTTACATTAGTACAGAGATGACACCCTTGTGAACACACAGTTCTGGAAGTCTTGTCCACACTGTGTATCTTCATATCAGCATGCTGTGTAATGTGGTCCCCCAAGAACCTGCATACATGCTTATTGCTCAGAATGCTTATGAAGAAGGAACTTCAGCTCCGGCTCTCAAAGTATTTCAATTCACTATTTGTACGAAAAGCAGAAGTAACATTTCCTGCATTTTCTGTAGATTTTAAATGTAGATATTTACCTGTTCTTTGGAACGAAGATCACAATTTTGCCTTAAAACATTTAGGCCAGCCATGTTTAACGTAAAATTTACAGTGATTTTCTGCTCATGTCTTGGCCTGTTTCTGATGGAATTTGCTGTGGTGACATTCGAATCATTACAAGCAGACTGAGAGTGGAGTTCCGCTTGTGTCTGCACAAGTGTGCAGCTTGGTTTATTACCTTTAGGCAGGCTTTTGCCGGAGGGGTTTAAGATTCTGGCCATACTATAGTAAAGCTTAATTTTTGTTTAGAGTGATTGAATGTTGTATGATGTTCTGTCAGTTTGAATTAATTGAACTCAATTGGTCGCTTCTTGCTGTTTTTTTCCCCCGGAAGACGACAACCATGTACTGTGACTGAAGTTTTCCACTTTTGCTGGGTGCTGTTTGTTCATGCAAAAGGTAAGAGATTTGAAAGGGTTTAGATATGGCAAACTTGTTTTTGTTGTCAATCCTGAAATACTGGTGAGGTGCAGGTGTTTCTAACTCAGAAACGCCTTGGGAGAAAGGACCTTCTCAGAGCAGCTGGAGTTCTGTCTGAATTCTGTCTGCATTTCCCCAGCTGTGTGTTTTACCACGCTTCTACGGTGAGCTACATGTCCAAATAGTTTGGTAGCTTTTATGTGGAATATTTTTACAGAGTTCCCAGTGTTGTGGAGGTTTATGCTGTAATTCTAAGGGGAAAAAGTAGCTTAGAATTTCAGTGCATTCGTGTTTAGATGTCGTTGTAATTACCACAAGGTGTGTGTGTATGTTTACTAGGAAGAAAAAACATTTATATTTCTCCTAAATTTCCAGCAACACTGAAAATATTTAATGAATCTTCTTCTACAACCTCGTAAAAATTTATCATAAAATTCTAGGTGTGACTACTTTCACTGGTAGCACTCTTGCACTGATAACCTTTCTGCCCCTCTACTTTTTAAAAAGATAAGCAAGCAGCAGCTGTATCAAATATGCAGTACTAAATAGGTCTGCAAGTGCCTGCCTTGCATTTTGGACACAGCACTATGTACGTAAACGGCTGATGGTCTTGAAGAATCAGATTCCTTTGGAAGGGGATCCTCTGTTAATGTGCTTCTCTAGAAGTGCGGCAACGAACAACGTATTGCCACGTATTTATAACCTTTGTCAAAAGAGCAGCCTTACAGCTAGTGAGAATAGTAGAGGATTTCATCAGTTTTCTCGATAATGACTGATGGCAGAAAAAGCCATGGGAGGGAACGGGGTTAAATCCTTATTTTAGGCTTAAGTTGTTCGGAGATATCACATACTGTGTAAAGTCTTCCCTCATCAAACCTGTGTCTTAAAGAGTTTTGGCATACCTAGGGCTTTACTGAGGTACTGCTTGGATGCGTCTTCATGGAGAATTCTGTGTAAGTGAGGTAATGTTTTGAGGAAAATGAAGATTTATATGCCCCACTGAAAGAATATTCTTGTAGCTTCAGGTCCATTGATAATTTCCAGAGACTTAATATTTCTGCATTAGATAATTTCTAGGACAAGAAAACTAATAGTTTAATTTCTACAAGGAAAGGGGCAGAAGGAATTTTGTTGCTCTTGGGGCATGTGTGGGGTGTGTGGTGGGGTGAGGTTTTTTCCAGTTTAAAGTTAAGATTCCTGCAGTGTGCTGTGATAATTCCTTAACCGACTGCCTTTGAGGATGCGGCTGTCACAGTGTTGACTTATTTATCTGGCACTAATTTTGTTCGCTACAGATTAGCCTTTGTTTCTACAGTACCACATTGCAGAGGGCTGCCAGCAAGTCCCTTTTGGCAAAGCCTCTGGCAGTGTTACTGGATCCTCAGCATCACATCTTTGTGCAAAGACCAGGAAGGGTGTGGCATTGCGTGAGTGCTGTACTGAACACTCTATCTTGGGTAAAAGGTGCCTTTTTCCAATAGGCTGCAGATTACACTTTTTTGGGGGAAGAGAAATCTTTCCTGAATAGGTAGGTTGCTTGCAACCCTGAAACAGACTGAGACCCTGAGAAGATTTTCATCTTTTTTCTTTTCTTTTTTTTTTTTTTCCAGTCTGGAACAGCTGTCTCAAGTACTGTGAAATACCTATTTATACTCCCCTGAGCCCAGAGGAGAGTCAGTACTGTACTTTGTTTCTAGTCAGTCAGGACTTCACCACTTTAGCACAGTTAGGCAGTGGGAGAGTAAGTAGGTCAGTCTGAAAAGGCACAGGTTTTTCTTTCCCCTTCTACCCCACTCGTGTGGGTAGATTGGACAGCTGACAAGGTGCAAAGGGACTTTATGGGTCTTCTTATTGCTAAATTATTGGCAAATATGTTTAAGTAACTGCATCGTCAATTAATTACATGTTAATTAGCGAGCAGTTTCAGATGTACGAATGAACTTTGTAGAGAGTGCCCCATCGATAACACTGCCAATTAAATTTTACAAGAAAAAGGAAAATTTACATTGTGAACGATAAAGTCAGTAAGCAATTAGTGCGGCAACACACAAATGGAAACTAGATGTTGACCGTTCAAGGCATTAGGTATTCACGTTGAGGTTTTTCACTGTTTTGAGGGTTGGCAGTAATCCTTATCGTGGCAACCGCACATCAGCGGCAAGTTCAGGCTTGTCTCTGATATTTCTGCACGCCTGAAGATCACTGCGTTCAGTTTCAGAAGTGCAGAAAGCGCAGGGCTGGTTCATCTCTTTGGCACATGCTGCAAAGTCAGACGGCGACTTTGTTCAGCAATACTGCAGTTCTTGCATACTATTTGTAAGCACTTATCTTTAAACTCTCTATCTTGACTTTTTTCTTTCTTTAAAGTGGAAATTTATTATTTATTATTAACATTTTGCTATTGTATTTAGGACTTTCATTGCTTTGCTGTGAACCTTTAATGATTTGGAAATAGCTGATGAATTTGTACAGTTAATTCACATTTCACAAAGGCTTCAATCTTTTAAGTAGTTCCTATTATCCGCATTGAAATTATTTTTCTTTTAACAAGTATGGAATCAGAAAATTGAATATAAATTTGAACAAACTGATATGTTACTGGCAGAAAAGTAACAGCAGAATTTAGAAAAACTGTTTAATCTTATATACATTTTGATGAGTTTATTACTGTATGACAGATTTCTTCAAGGATTTAAACCTGTTCTTTATAGTGGGCTCAGCTGGTTTGGATCTTACCTGACCAAAAAAAAGGGGGGAAAAAAAAAAAAGAAAAAAGGAAAGAAGAGTTATTAGTGTTGAAAATGATGGAAAATCGTGCTGTGCATATAAATTAATGGAAATGTGATTTATGGTATTAATTAATGGTATAGTTTATTTTACAAGACTGTTTTTAGCGGTGGCCATTCCTCTAAAGTAATGTCATAAACCTAAATGAGTCCAGTAGAGTAATGAACCTGAGTATAATCTTTGTGAAAGGTTATAAAAGAGAGAAGAGGTTACAAAGATTCTCTTCTACAGGAAGATAATAGATGAAAAACTTTAGGGGTATGTGAAATAAAACTACATTTTAAAGCAGATCAGAGATACACGTTTTAACTCTTTTGTAAAGCACAAGAGCAAGTTTACTTTATTATTTTATAATGAACATGCCCCAAACACAATTTTTGTAAAGAAAAGAGATTGGTAGAGAAAAATAATCTCCTGACTTTGAGGTACCGGTTCATTCTGGAGAATTAGGGGAACTGAAGGAGGGAGCGGTGCTTGCTTTTTCTAGGACTTGCACACTTGGGCCCAGCCTAGCAAAAGTTAAAAGTTCTGTGCAACGCTTTTCAGCACCGCAGTCTCGGGGGAAAGGGATGTTGCAGTCAGAACCCGTTCTTCTCCCTTCAGGCCTTTAGAACCAGATTCTGCTTCAGGCAGCTGCAGTAAGACTCTGCTGAAGCACGTGGCACCGCCAGACCACGGGGCGTCTGTCACCAGAGCTCTGGTAACAAACGGTTCTTCCTCGAGGCTGTGTGCACTGTACAGCTCACGGGGCTTCGAGCTGTTTAAGGAGGATCCTGCACGAGGGAGTCTGCAGTACCACGTTTATCAACATTTTGTAAGGTTTGTTTTCAAAACAGCACGATGTGTTTGAGTTCCTACACAACTGTTGCTGTTCTGAAAACATATTTTACTATGATGTTGTCTGTATTTTATTAAGGGTGTCTCTGGTTTACTACCTGTGTATCTATCCAGATATTGAAAGTCACCAAAGTCTGTGTTTCCAAGGCTCCATTATTGATTGTAACACAAATGTCAACAGTTTCTTGGTTAAAGGAATTTTAAATCTATGCTAATTTTAATTGACGTCTTACCGCTTTCTAATATTGAAGGTAATTTTCCTATGATCAGCGATGACTTGGTCAATTCCTACCACCTCTTGTTATGCGCTTTGGATCTAGTGTATGGAAATGCTCTCCAGTGTCCTAACCGTAAAGAACTTCTGAATCCCAACTTTAAAGGTATGTTGAAAAAAATGGTCTACTCAAAGTCTGGAAGAACTTCTATGGCTACTGAAATTAGTGTGAGTCTATGTGGCCGAGAATTAGTTGGATAATATTGATTCGAAATATGCAGGAATTAATATTATCTGTATCTTAATTAATTCCATTAATGTCATAACAGACTACTGACTTTTGTCGATAGTGTCGGAAGTCAAGAATTTAATTGACTACGGAAATACCTTCGAAGGAAATTCCAAAAAAAGAGGGCATAGTGATGCAGTGCGTGTTGGTTGTGGTCACGCTGGAGAGTTCCCATGAGGCAGTGCTCTGGAAAGATCCAGCGCTCAGATGAGAGACTGGCAACCTGAGTGTTTCTCTCACTTCGGGGTTGCTGCTGTTCCCTTTCTGGAGAGGAAATGCAGGTTGACTTGATACCCACAAATGCAAAGGAATGGTGGGATGTTTCCGCTGGATTCCTGATGTAATGCTTTCCAGCTTATACTCAATTTTCTTCATTTTCAATACAATATTCGCATTTACTTTGTAGTGGTTGGGATGCGCCCTGGACCATGATCTCAGATTTATTTGAATAAACAGTATAGTTCAGCAGTGTTTGACTGATTTTCTATTAGGACCGATGTTTTTAATTGTTATCACTCATCATCTGATTTTTTTCATTTCTGACCAAAAATTGACTTTTGATAACATGATCGAGTGGGCATTATATAATTAATAATTCTTTCAAGGGAACTAATTAGATTACCATTGAAATTTCACACTACTTAGACTACACAACGTTGAATTTAATAAGAAACAGGATACGGATTTGTGCAATTTATTAAGTATTCTTAATTGTAGGTCTACCCGAAGACTTCCACAGTAAGGATTATAAAGTATCATCTGATCCTCCCTGCATCATTGAAAAACTGTGTTCGTTACATTATGGATTAGTTTTAGAAGCAAAAGGCATAAAGGAACATTTTTGGAAGCCATATATTCGGAAACTTTTTGACAAAAAGGTCAGTCAGTGAAGTGAAGTGAAGTTCTGTAAAGTAGAGAAATTTCTCCTTGCTCATTATCTTCAAAACGTTTTTTCAGAACTAAAACGTCCATCTTTGTTCTTAACTGTCTTACAGCTTTTGAAAGGAAAAGACGAAAATCTGACTGGATTTCTAGATCCTGGGAACTTTGGAGATAGCTTGTGAGTCACGGGGTTTGCTTTGCACTAGTATCCCCATAGTACCGTTGCACGTGCATTGCTGAGGATAGCAGCTGGCTGACCTGTGCCTGCAGGAATGTTTATGTGTTACATTGCGGGTCGGTTCCGCCTTGAGGCAGTGTGGGCTCAGGCATGTTTGAAAGAGGAACGATTCTTTGGGATGGTGTTACTTGATGTCTGCTTTTATTCTTTAAGTTTCAGTGCTTCCTCAGTTTTTCCTCTATGTATCTCAAAGTGCTAGTATGAAAACGACGTGGGAGCACATTGAATGAGTGGGAAGTGGAAGGGGAAAATTGGGTTTGGTGGTATTTTTTTCTTAATAAACCTAGAGGTGCTTACAAGTAGGAGTTCCTTTCTTTAAAATGGCATGAAAATGATTAGCGCAGTTTATGATGGTGTGATACTGCGTAAGTTTTGAGGAGTTTCCAGCCAAGTGGGAGTTCTCAGTAGCGTGTGAGGTTCTTCCTGCAGCTATGCTAATGGCAAGCCATTGGATGCAATGGAAGAATAACATCCTTGCCACTGTCATGTAGATTTTAAAGGAGCCCCAATGCTCCAGTCAGGGTTAAAAGAAGTTCTGAGGTAGCTTTCCAGAGGCCGGGACTGCATTCAGTCAGTGGGCAGGTGACCAAAGCACTGTCTGGCTTCTCCCTTCTGCTGCAGCAAAGCCATCAACAAGGCCTACGAGGAGTATGTGTTGTCAGTAGGAAATCTCGATGAGCGAATCTTCCTTGGGGAGGATGCAGATGAAGAAATCGGAACTCTCACAAGGTGCTTAAACACAGCTTCAGGAATGGAAACAGCTGAAAGGGTGCAAGTGAAGCACAACTTGCAGCAGCACTTTGACAGGGTGAGCATGACATGGTCTGGTTTTCTACGGACAATAGGCTGAGTTAGTCTGTGTGTGATGAAGCAGCTACTAAAAATGACTGTCTTTGTTGCTCCAGGTGACCTGGGAGCGGACACAGCACGCTGAGTTAGAGTTTGCCATTGATTAGGTAGTTCACTTCAGGGGTCTTGGACACAATTTCACCATGTGTTTTGGTTTTCCTTTGATTAAATCCAGTATAGAGAATATTCAGGTAATTACCTGAAGATGCCTCTTCAGGTGAAGACTTCCCAGCCCAACAGAAAGGACAGTTTTTTGGCAGGTGCTGAATTGTCCAGCAACCTGTCTGGACTGTTTGGGACTTTCTGTGTTAAAGGGTTAAAGCAGCCGAAAGGAAACCCTGGCTCAGGACACTTTTCCTGTGAGCTACCTTTGGTACTCGAGGGATAGCAGGGGGCTGATGAGGGGTTGGGGGTGTGGGGGGCATTTAGAGTGGCCTACAGTTGTTTGACACTTCACACCCAGTATATGCATTTCAGCGTGAGGTCACCTCCTCTCTGTTTGTCCATCTGTACCCTGCTGTGACACAGACGGATCTTCCATTGCCGACTACTATCTGAGACAGGGCTGTTGATTCCTAGCTGTTATTTCCAGGCATGTGCCATGACACAGAGTAAGAATTCTCCAGATTACGACCTGTATCTGTATTCTGTAACGGTTTACAGTTATATGCTTGTTTTTTTGTCTTTTTAGTCCAAAACACTGAGGATTACAACCCCACTTACTGGCCGCAAGTATATTAAAGAGAGCAACCCATACGTGACACCTGTTTCCATAGCAACATACAGTCTGAGCCGCCTTCATACGATGCTGGCAGGACTGAAAAATGCCCCCAGTGAAAATCTGGAGCAAATACTCAGGTAAGTTTGATGTTAGCCAACCAAATAATTCAATTTTTAAAATAGGTTCAATAACAAATGTTAATGCTAAACAGTGTAGTGTAAAACATGAGTCAGTTTTGAAAGGTTCTGGAGTAAAAGAGGACACAGAGACACATCTAAATTTCAAAAGACTTTGTCCTCTTAGACACACTTGTCCTTAAGATGTTGATGGCCGTAAGGACCAAAAACTAACCCCCAACTCTTCCAAGCTTCTCTAACAAGCAGCAGACTGCCAACACAAAATATTCAAGGCTTTTCTCCTTCCTCCGTAGCAAATCTCATCATTACCTGGCAAATCACTCCCCACTGTAGCAGGTGCAAAACAAAACTGATTCTCTGTGGATAAACCATTGCTTCCAGTACAATGTATTTTAAAACAAGAAGTTTTCCATCAAGTGGAAAACGCTGTTTTGTAACTATAATAATGATGATAATCTGTGGGTATTTTAGCAGATAGATAGATACAGGTGTGTTTGAGTTGCTGGGCACTCTGTTCATAGTTTCATGCTTTCATCATCATACTACAGCAGCAGTGGTTGGTGGGTTTTTTGTCTCAGTAGGAACAGTATGTATGTTGAAAATGTTTTTATTTTCAGGGCATGTTCCAGAGATCCTTCTCAAGCTATTGCAAACAGAGTAAAAGAAATGTATGACGTGTACTGCCAGAGCATGCCGTCCGAAGGGGAATTCAGTAATTTGTCTAAAGGTGGGAGACATTTTCCTTGTCCAGATAAGAACTAAAATGTCTGTAAACAACACATTGATCTCCTGCAGTCAGCTTACGGTTTTACTTCCAGGTTATGCTTTAGCACAACTGTCTTCTCTATTACTTTTGCCTTTTCCTGTGTTCTTAAGACACGGCAAATTTGAACCCTGCATATTTTGCAATCAGCCTTAGCTGTAAGCACTGGAATTTGATGATACTTTGAGTTCTACAGAAGGGGAACAAAAAGCAATTCACAAGTCAGCGCAGCGTGGGAGAGGGGGCCTAAGTGAACCTTAACTGGTCGGTTCTGAAAGTACTGTAGTCATTGCAGCACAGAAATCCACACAAACTACTGACCTGTTGGATCTCTGTAGCTTAAGAATATCATTCTTCTATCACCTTTCCCAACCTTATGTCTGTTGAAAATTCCTGCAGATGTAGCTAGTAAGCATTTCCGTTGTGCTGAAGTGCTGTACTACAAGGTGTTGGAGTCCATCATCGAGCAAGAGAGGAAGAGACTGGGGGACACCGACTTATCGGTAAGGAAAACTCAGCCAATTGTTCCTCACTTCTAAAACTGCACCTACAGAAAAGGAAAGCGGTTGTAGAGCAGAACAGAACAGACGGCCATTTAAAATGAGGGTAAATCTCTGGAAAGTAGCCTGTAATACACCTGAATGGAAGAACGAGTGTACAGACATTGTCTGTGTTTGCACACACAAAGAAATTTTGTTTTTAATGAATAAAGCTGGCTCGGTTTGGATTCTTCTTTTTTTTTTTTATGAGCTTGATAATCTTGCTGTTGAGGCAGAAGAGGCAGGATTTGATGTTCCTAGCGTTACGCTCACTATAGGTGACGCGTTGATCTTTCCAATCTCGGGCAGGCGATACTGGAGCAGGATGTGTTTCACCGGTCGCTGCTGGCGTGTTGCCTCGAGATCATTACTTTTACGTGTAAACCGCCTGGAAACTTCCCCTTCATCACCGAAGTATTTGATATTCCAGTTTATCATTTCTATAAGGTAAGTGCTTGGTAACTGGAAATGCCAATCCAGACACGAGTCCTCTACTGCTTCCCCGCACCCAGACGATAACGTACATGTTACCCCTTCAGTCTCAGCTTTGCCCCTTTTTGTATGGAAACAGTGCTCCCCAGGTGTCCGTCATTCTGGGGCGTGTCGTGGGCAGTTCCATCACAGTCCTGTAGCAGTTTAACACAGGAGCAGTGGCCCCGTATCATCTGTACAGTCACTAATGGAGCATCAGTCTACCATGAGCTGGTGCCGCAGCTACTCTACAGCCGTGTGAGTGACACGTGTTTAGAAGGATACAAGTACCTGTCCTCTGAGAAAACCGTAGGACACCCTGGATGGCATCACAGTCATGCAGCCTTCGTACCTCTGATAGTCTCTTCTTCCCTGAACATCAAGAATTAGAGCTTCCTGTAAGCAAAATATACGCAACAAGTGTATTATGTTGATCACAATTATCTGCCTTACAGGTAATTGAGGTTTTCATTAGAGCAGAGGATGGCCTTTGCCGGGAGGTAGTGAAACACCTCAATCACATTGAAGAACAGATCTTGGAAAGCATGGCCTGGAAACAGGAGTCCATATTGTGGGACAGAATCAGAGAGAATGAAAACAAAATTCCTAGTTGTGAAGAGGTGAGCACTTACTTCTTATTTCATGTTTTACCTCGTTTTCCGAATCCGACAGGATGATACAGAGTGCATGTCAGACCCTGAAGGAGAGGCTGTCTGTGTGCAGATACCAGCGGCTCAGACACAACAGTTAGCTGTCGGGGGCTCTGGTCTGTTCAGGGGTGTCTCTGTGGAGACCCCCAAAACAGAGACCGGCAGCTGGGAAGGTTCTCACCCAGTATTTGCACAGCGTGGCAGAACAATGAACAAAGCGGCCGGGCAGGAAGGTTTGGCCCAGTCACTGACACGTGGAAAGGTGCCTGGACAAGAAGGACGGTGGTAAGAGCACAGACTTGTAACTGTAGTGACAGAGCATTCTGGTACC
>NW_010419494.1:17070-20348 GCF_000710305.1 Buceros rhinoceros silvestris | reverse complement strand
AAGAGCTTCTGTGTTCCTTGGTTTTGTGTTTTTCATATGGTTTTGCTGTTCAGAATTTGTGAGGTGGTTGATCTATGATACAGGTGCTGTAATGAAATTATCGGTATTTTAGGTAATGCCACCTCAGTATTTTGAGAGATCTGCTGGGAACAGTGTTGTGGGCTCACCGCTGACACCAAGACGAATAAGTGAGGTTCGTGCTGAAACTGCAGGACTAGGAAAAGGTGAGACTTTAAGCACACTCGTAATACCAGGGCTTTAATTTTTACCTATATATTTTCATTAAAGCAGATTAATTGCAAAGACATTTGTAAGTGGTTTTTCTGTTGCAACTCACAAAGCCAGATGTGTAAGAGCGAGGATTCATTATTTCAGTGGGAACAGCAGACTGTTCTGTGAGAGTGTTTTCGGGAGGTTTGGTATATGAACAGCGTCTCTGTGTCTGTGTATATACACATGTGTATGTTGAATAACATTCACACACACTCTACTTCTGTTCTCAGCGGTGGCACTGGAACAGTTTGCTGTGGTGTTACACCAGAACCGAAGTTCCACTATGTATTTAGTTATGTGAAGTCTGAAACCTTCTCTCTAGAAAAATAAACCATAATACATTAGCTTAGACACATATTAAACCCACCATTACTCGAGATTAAGTCGTCTCCCAAAGCAGTCTGTAAGACAGGGATATTTAAAACCGTGCCCTGAAGAGCTTTGCATGACATTTTGCTTCTCATTAGTTTTCTGTCACGTATTCGTTTAATCAGGGATTAAACAGGAGTTAACGGTCGGGCCGTGGCTGTGTGGTCTGGGTGTTGTATTCTTTTTTCTTAATCCCCAGGCCTTTCCTCCTCTCCAACCACCCTGTATGACAGATACAGTTCTCCTACAGCCAACCCCACAAGGAGAAGACTGTTTGCTGACAACGATAACACCTCTGACAGTGGAACTCCAGTCAGAGTTCCCCAGCAGCCCGTGGTAAACACGGTGCCTGTGCACAACATGAATCCTGAGGCAGTGTCCGTAACTCCAGTGCCTGGCCAGACGCTGGTGACAGTGGCAACTGCCACCGTAACGGCCAATAACGGGCAAACGGTGACCATCCCAGTACAAGGTGAGAGAAAAGCTACCACGGAATAACTCAGGCTAGTTCCCATCCAGGAATTAGCACACAGTCACGGGGAGAGGGGGGAAGCAGTCTGCCACGGGAGAAAGAAGCGTGTTTAAGGATTCCTACTGGGAACACTTGTTTGAACAGGTGAGCAGAATGCAGAGGCAGACCATGTACAGCACAAGGACGTCCTGACTGCCAGCACCCGTTTTATAAAACCGTTATCTCGGTAACCTTCCTTCCTCCAGGGGCACAGGGTGAAAGTTGCATTAGCATGAAAAACTTAGTTCTATTTCATTGTTATCTTGTTTCCTTATGATGAAATGTCCACAGTATTTTGTTGAAACAATTGAATATTTAATATATAGTTATGAGCAGCTAATAAGAATTACTCAATTTGTTAAAAAAAAAAACCCCAAACAAAATGAAACCACAACCAACTGTAAACATCCCCCCGCCCCCACCAACTCGCTCTTATTCCAGACTCTCTCGAATTGCAGGTATCGCCAATGAAAATGGAGGGATAACTTTCTTCCCAGTCCAGGTCAACGTGGGTACCCAGCCTCAGGCCGTCTCGGGCCCCATCCAGCCTCTCAGTGCCCAGGCTCTCGCTGGCACCCTGAACACGCCGATGACTGGGGCCACGCTGCAGCTCCCAGGGCAGCTGACAGTCCAGCAGATCTCGCCCGGAGAGCAGAGACCAAGCCAGCCATTCGCCACGGCTGCCAGGCCTCGGAAGATGGGCTCCCTTTCCCTCTTCTTCAGAAAGGTACTGCTCAGGCTAACCTGCGCTTGGCTCGGGCTGCGTTTGTATGTCTTCAGGGATTTTTAAAATATGCCCTTACTATCAGTAATACTAAGAGAACATCCCATTTCAAAGTTACTCTGTCCCTGCACCTATTTGTACACGTACCTGAAGAGCAGTTTCTCAGGCAGGCAACTGCTCACTAGCAACGGTGTAGACTCGCACAGCTGTCACAGCGCCAGCTGCCAAGCAGATTGTGAACTTGGCCAGCTCCAAGGTGTCCATCTTCTGCAAGGCTCTTTAAAAGAAAGAAGTTCACCTTTGAGACGTTCGGGTTGGTTCAACAGTCAGCTCTGGAGGCCATGCAGTGCCCTCCCTGTGCTCAGGACAACTCAGAGCTGAAGCTTTGAACAAATGTTTCTGTAGCATCAGTCTCAGCACTGAGAATGCAGTTAACCTTCTGGCTTATCACACAGCCGAGTTCTCCAGGGTGTGCAGGGCTGAGCCCTCCTCAGGCGGGCAGGAGCAGCAGTACGGCTGTGGCCCCGAGCCCCTCTCTGTTTCCTCAGGTGTATCACTTAGCTAGCGTTCGCCTGAGAGACCTCTGCGTCAAACTCGACATCTCCAGCGAGCTGCGGAACAAGATCTGGACATGTTTTGAGTACTCCTTGGTGCACTGCCCTGAGATCATGATGGACAGACATCTGGACCAGCTGCTGATGTGTGCCATCTACGTCATGGCTAAGGTGAGAGGGGATTACGGAAAAACCAACCACACACACAAAACTGCTTTGAGGCTTCATGTTCCAGCGACTACCATTCCCCAGCCAGAAGCAATACCCAAACCAACCCAACACCACACGTGCCAACGCCCAAACCGACATGAAAACCCACCGAAAAACTATCACCCTTTTCCGTTCCTCTCCTCTTAGGTTACTAAGGAAGATCGATCGTTTCAGAACATCATGCGCTGCTACCGGACACAGCCCCAGGCCAAGAGCCATGTAAGTACAGTTCCTATGAAACAACGGTTCCGGTTTATTCAGCGCCTTAGGTCTATTTTAGGAAATATTTTGCTTTTTGAAAGTATCACTTAGTGTTAAAGGAATCCAGTCTGCGCGCCATCCTCCTCAAAAGACAGAGTCCCCTCCAAAACGCGGCACTCCTCCTGAACACTTCTTATGCTAAAGTACAGCTAAAATTAAGCAAGTCTGTACTGCAGAGGCAGAGCCCGTTGGGCGGTACTGCTCTGAGGAGGCTGCAAGCAGCAGTTTGGCATCCCGAGGAGGGGGCTGTGAAGCAGACAGGTCACGCAGACTGTTGTTTCCTGTCCGTCTCACTGCACGTGTGATCGTCCTTCCCTGCAGGTGTATCGGAGTGTCCTGATCAAGGGCAGGAGACGCCGTCGCCGCTCCGGCAGCA
>NW_010419494.1:13288-16949 GCF_000710305.1 Buceros rhinoceros silvestris | reverse complement strand
CGGAGTAAAGAGAGGAACAGAGACAGGAGTGAGTGCCTCCAGCCACCTGGGTGTAGCGCCATTCCAAACCAGAGCCTGTAACGGAGGAGCTCGATGGGGTCGCCCCACCCCAAAGCCCTTCGTGGTAACTGGGACACAGCTGGGAATATGAGTAACGCTGACAGGTTCTTACAGCTGAAGCTTAATGTTACACCCCCTGGGACAGTTTGCAGTCAATCTCCACATGCACGCACTTTAAAGCGTGTCCCACCGTGGCTGGCTTGAGCACTTCGAGTTCCGTTTGGGCACCGAAGGACCTGTCTGTGTAGAAGGAAAGGGAAAAGGGAAGGAAGGGAGTGCTCACCACGCTCACAGCACGGCACCGCAGCACCGTGGTGGAGCTGCAGCAGCTGCTTTAGCGGCACCTGCCTGTCTCCAGAGACAGGAACAAGCCAGCCACCCACTGACTCTATTTGAGGGTAGCTGACATCCCCGAAAAGCCTTTTCTTGATACGTGAACTGACACGTTTTCCTTCAATCGACGTCCTTAAACAGGAAAGCAAACAAGCGACGCTGTATACACCTACCCGCCCCCCCCAAGATATTTAATAGATGATGGTACAAACTGTAGGTATTAATGTTTCCTGTCACAGAAGGTGACAGGAAGGGGAGGAAAACATTACAGATATTTTGCAACTTCCCCCGTTAAACCAGCAGGAAGCATTACCAAGCCAAATATTCCTACTGCTAGCTGAAAAAGACTACCCTTCCTGACCTGGGATTGCGCCAGATGGCAACGGGAAGAGCTGCTGTTAAAAGCAGAGCCCAAACACTCCAAGTACAGCCCAACAGCACGACCAGAGGTGTCTGCTGGTCTCTAACAACGCACTACTCTCTGTAAGGGGGCAAAATCAGCATCGCTGACAGTGACACAGTGACACAGGGCTGGTCACGGTATGGCCATACACCAGTATGGCCATACACCAGTCTGGCCCGTGGCAGTTGTGTGCAGCTGAGGCTCTGGGGTGCCAGCGACTGAGCTGGGCTCTGCAAAGCTGAGCCCGCTCTCTCCCTTGCAGCCAGCAGAGACTCCAGCCCTGTGATGCGATCCAGCAGCACCCTGCCTGTACCGCACCCCAACAGCGCACCGCCCACACCCACCCGCCTCACCGGCCCCAACAGTGACACGGAGGAGGAGGAGCGAGGGGACCTCATACAGTTCTACAACAACATCTACATCGAGCAGATTAAAGAGTTTGCCCTGAAGTACACTTCCAACGCAGTAAGTTACCGCCTCTGCTGTTCGTTAGGAAGCAGATCTTTTTCACGGCACATGCTGTGAGTGCTTAGTGACCTCACCATGAGCAAACTCGAGGGATTCAATTTTCATGGCGATAACTTCCCCTCAAGGACATACTCCGCTGCTGAAGTACTGAGCACCTCTGTGCTGTTTCCTCCTGTCTGAACTGCGCATCCCTGAGCAATGGCACCCGCCGGCCTCAGACTGGGCTAGACCAGTGAATTTTAAAACCCACCCATCTGGCCTCATAACATGACAAAACTTGCCTCTGTTCTAAACGGGTGGGAAAACCAAACTGTGTTTAAGGTGACCAGCTCTCCCTGCAGGAAGGTTTTTAACAAGACCAGCTCCTGGGGGTTGCACCAGAGCACCTTTAAAGGTCCCTCCCGACCCAGCCCACTCTGTGATTCCATTTTCTCTGTCTCTGCGCAGACCGATTCTCCTCCGCTCTCGCCCTACCCGTTTGTGAGGATCGGCTCCCCTCGCAGAATACAGCTCTCGCAGAATCACCCCGTGTACATCTCGCCACACAAAAACGAGTTGGCGCTCTCTCCTCGAGAGAAAATATTCTATTATTTCAGCAGCAGCCCATCAAAGGTGAGACTAACGAGTTTGTGTTGGCTGTGATAAATCCTTAACTCTGCCTTTTCTTCTCAGTAGTGGAATTAGGGAAGATTGTGCACCTCACTTCCTGTTTCCCCTGTCTCACGTGACCTCTCTCACCTAACACTCTCCAAAGCACCAGCTCAGGGATGTCTAAGAGCTGCAAGGCAATTCGGTGTCCCAGCTGCGTGTGTACTGGTACAAGTAACTCTTTGTACTGACACACGTGAACAACTCAGGAGGTGCATCGAGACCTTTTGCTTCCAGGTACCACTGGGAACAGGGCAGGGAGACTGCTCAAAGAGAACGTGAAGTACAATCACACACTCCTCTCTGCCTCATGGGCAAAACCCCTTCCAGAAGGGTGTTAACATGAGAGGACTTAACAGGAGAGAGAGTGACAGGCTGATTCCCATCCTGCCTGCTGTCCAGGGGCAAAGCACAACTCTTACCTGAGAAGCACCTTCACTGTAGACAGGACCTGGTGTGGGTGGTGTCAGGGAACAGCCCTCCCCACCGGTGGGAGGCCTCCCAGCTCCAGGGGCGCTGACACCAGCTTGCTCTGGTGCACTCTAGTAATGGAGAGAGCAGAGAGCGATGAGCAAGGTGGGTCTGTCACTGGAAGCACCTTGGCCCCTTCAGACCTCCAGCAATAAGGCCCATGCAACTCCCACCGTAATGCCCTTAACACGCGTTCACCCGATGTTTGGGTAGTCACATAACGAGAGGTAATTCTGCCGTTTGTCCTCCTTCTCTCTCCAGAGGCTAATGGAAATTAACAGCATGGTCAGAACCGGAGAAACGCCGACAAAGAAGAGAGGCATTCTCCTGGAAGATGGTACTGAGGCACCAGCTAAGCGGATCTGTCAGGAGAATCACACTGCTCTGTTAAGACGGCTACAAGACGTAGCCAATGACAGAGGCTCTCACTGAGTCCGGGGCTCAGCGCAGGTGTTCCCAGGCTGCTCTGCCCCTCACAGAGACTCACCCAGCCCTTGCCAGTGTCTTCAGCCAGGCACTCTCCTCCTCCACCTCACTGCCCTGGTTGTGACCCGTCTCCACCAGACCACACCGAGTCTTTGTACCTGCCAGGCAGGGACAGGAAGACACGCTTTCAGACCCTGTGACCACCCCTCACCCGTGGTTAAGCTCGTTGTAAGACAGGCGAGCCGCCTCCAGGCCTTGGCGAGCAGCTGGAGAGCTTTTTGGTGCTCGCAGCACACCCCCCTCAGAGAGCTTTCCACCTTGCCACAGGAATTTGAGCCCCTTTGCTCTCGCCAGTGCACATGTACAGGGTTATCACTGCCTTCCCCATCTGCAGCCTTGAGAGCGGCACGCCCCGGAGCTCTGTCCCAGGGTACCCAGCCAACCACGTGTTGTTCCACAGCAACGACCTCCGCAGAAACCACGACTCACAAGTAACGTGCCAGCCAAGCCCGGGTCTGCTGGGGAAGGGGAGGTGGGACTAAGCTCTTCAGGCCTCGAAGGGAGCTGTCTGAAGGGCCTCTCTCCATCAGGAGGAGGGCTCGTGTGCCCCTGAAAGCCACCGCCCTGTTTCGCTTTGCCGCTGGGGCACCCTGTTGTGTAGAGGTAGGTCGTTCTGTTCCTGCGTTGTTTTTAGCTGTGCAATGTTTTGAAGTGAACTCGCGTTCGAAAGGTGGCACTTTGGATAGGGCTGCGAAGCGTCGTTTTTAAGGCAGATTAGTTTTGCTGTATATTTGCAATGGCACTTTCTAAATGTGACTGTTTTTGTCGAAGGCTGACTTCAGCTGTCTGAAC
>NW_010419494.1:9298-13084 GCF_000710305.1 Buceros rhinoceros silvestris | reverse complement strand
CGAGCTCCCCTTGTCAGCACCTGGCATTCAGGATTTCACTGGCCTTGATGCAGTAATGACGGAGGGAGCCAGGGGTGCCTGCTTTTTTCAAGGAATTTTATATGCTGGTAACATTTCTTCAGATCACTTTTCTCATGAGTCGGGAAGGGGCCACCTTGCTTCCTCAGCGGGACGGTGGTGTCCGGCTCGGAACAGGAATTTAGCTTTTTTGTTTGTTTTTAAAGGACAGGGCTAGGGTGGGGTTGTTTTGGGTTTGTTGGGTTTTTTTTAATGGACTAGATCAGGCTGCCTGGGAGAAAGCTCTCCCCTAACTAACAGGATAAGGAAGTGATACATATATTAGACGTACTAGGCGTCTTCACCTAAAATAGCGCCCAATTACCAGACTGATGAGGAAAGCACTAAACCCGCTAACAGCCGGTACAGCCCACCAGTTTGCTCCTTTGCAGTGGCATAACTGGGGACACCGGTGATGTTAAAGCAGCACACTTAGACTCTAGAAATTTTTATAAGGGAGCAGAAGTTCAAAGCTCTGTGGTTTCAGTTATTCCTGCTCCTCTGAATAATGGGAAAAATTAGGACTTAAATCCACTATAAATTCATTTAAAGTAAAACAAAAGCATCTTTCATTCTTACCTGCATAACAAAAAGGCTGAAGTTGAGAAACTGTGTAGATGTTTCTGTAAAAAATATTTATGAAATTGTCAGACAGTTCTTGTTACTCTCTACCATTTACATTACTTTGTATGAAAATATTGCAAGTGTATTTTTCAATAAAGAATTTATAAACTCACAATTTGGTGTTTGTGTGTGAAAAAAGCACCATATGTGCAAAGCTAAACCCAGCCTGTAGCTCTGAAGCACATTTAGTGTAGAACGGAGGAACCAGAACGCTCACACAGCCGGGGCCCACAGGCCACCCACGGATGTACCCGAGACTGCAAGAACAGCAGTCAAACATCGCCACTGATGGCTTAAGAACAGGCAAAGACAATAATCGCAGGCACACAACACGCCAGAGGGGTTTCTCTTGCCTGGGCTGATCCTCCCGTTACTCGGGCTGGGGCTGGCAGTGCTGCTGCTGTTCCCAGCGGCCTGACCAGCAGCCGCTCTGTGTGCCTCGCAGCAGCTGTCAGGACAGGACCTTGCATCTTCATCCAGCAAAAGCAGAATTATGTTCGTACACATTATCCTACAGACTCGCGCTTGAGCCAAGTTGGGGATGTTTCTTAGACCTGTTAACGAAGCGCGGTTTCAGCCCCTGGCAGCCAGGAACTGTGTCCTTACAGCTACGTACGTGCTATTCCACCCCGGCGTTCCTACCTGGTGGCCCTGGCACTCGGCTTCTTCAGCTTTGGTTGTTGCAAACCCTTTCTGAAACCAAAGGGTTTCACGACCCTCAGTTGTACAATTTATAGTTTAGGCTTTGAAACAGGTGCTAAAACACGCTGCTTTGACAGAGCTGCTCCAAAGGGAAACCGCCTCGTGTATATCAGTGATTTTAGAAAGAAATCTCAACAGCTTCAGAATGTTCCTTTCGAGACCTAGAAAAGACCAGTTTGGCTGGCGAGGACCTGCCCCTGGCACCGTCCAACTCTGCCGGCACAACGGCTGTCTCTTCTGAAATGGTCTCTGCACAGTTCAGAGCCGCAGGGATGATACTCAAACGCCCCTTCTCTGGTGCTGGCAGGGCCATCAGTCTAGTTTGCCATTAGGTGATGTTCCTGTCTAGCAGAGAGGACACCGCGGTTCAGACGAGGATTGCCACTGTACCGGTCCAGTACTCGGGCACCCACCTTGCTCCTGGAACAGCTCCTTTTAACAACAAAGCTGATGACAGGAAGACGTAGTTGGTGTCCTCTGCCCTTTCTCAAACTAATGAAAAAAAGAAAAAAGATTATTCAGATTGTGTTCTGAACTAAACAAAATTCCACATTCTTTAAATAAATAAGATTATTTTCACAAACCGCTGTTAGCATGGACTCGGCTTAGGGCAATCCACCCTACCTGCCAGACCTAGAGCCCTCGAACAGCTCCGAGATACACAGAGCATACTCGGATAACCACCAGCTTTACTACAGCGTTCCATCACACTTCCTTGTCACTGTTGTTCCTGACTGTGGTGTTTTCTAAACCCCAGCAACAACTGGACAAATAAAACCGCAGCAGCCACCTCTGAACTGGCACCGGGGGGAGGGTCCATGCACTCCTCCGCTCTGTGTCTCTCCTGCTGCAGCTGAGGCGAAAGAGCATCCCCAGTTCGACAGGACTAAACCTCTGTGCAGGTCTGGCACCTCAGTGATTTATTACAAAGGCTTCTGAAAAATCACACATGTGAACAGAGAGGCGGTACCCCCTTCTCCTGTAACACTCCAGGCCCGCCTCCTGCCCCGCTGGGACCACTGCTCAGCCCCGTTTCTGCTTCACACCACGAGTCCTTTGGACTTTTCTCATGCTACCCCTGAAGCATATAAATTTCAGTTTCAGCCTGCCCAAGAAAAGTGGAAGAGAAATGACAGCAGTGACAGAGTTCCTGTTCACAGGGGTTTAGCAGCTACACTTCAGGCCCACACACGACCCCCAGGAACTTTTCCCACATGCTGTCCTGGAAAAAAACAGCACACCACCTTCCAGGCAAAACAAGCCCAGCCTTAACAAGCCCAGCCTTCAGACCAGTTCCTCCATTTCTGTTCTCTGCTGCAAACCCCAAACAGGCATTTGACAATTCCAGGGCACTTGCGACACCTCACACCTGCCACAAGTCCAACATACACATGCTAACGAGGGCACTAATGCCACAGAGGAGAGAGCTGACCCAGGTAGGTGACACAGAGGCTCCTCTTAGTCCTTCGCTCTGGCCCACAAGGAGCCTGGCTGCGTCTCCCGTAAGTTGTTACAAGCCCAGCACCCTGCAGCTGCACCGCACCCTGTCCCGGAGCCTTCCCCCAGCAAAGGCCCACTGACAGCCCCCTGCCCCGCAGCAGGTCAGGCTTGACCAAACCCGTCTCCTGGTTGGAAAGCTTAACAACCCACAGCACGTGACACTGATGTGGAGGCTGGAGGGAAACTGAACAAAGGCACGTTTAGGATTATCAGAAATCTGTTCCCTGGAACGCAAATAACAAAACCCAGGAACACTATGAAGGATTTTTTTTTTTTAAGTAGCAAACCAGCTGCACAAGAATCAAGACAAAGGTAAGGCAGCAACATTTTCCAAATACTGAGCCGGCTGTCAGGTTCCCCCCCGCCCCGTCCCAGTAGTTTGGTTTAAAGCTGAGACATCAGCTGTGGCTGCTGCCAACACTCCTCTGTCCTGTGTCACACGGCCACCCCCCTTCCATGGGCACAGAACTCTGGGGAAGGTGCAAGCCGGATGTGAGCTACTTCCTGCACGTACCCTTCCTAGCGACACAAACCGCACGGCACCGCGTTAAACCAGAGATACTAAAGGAATCTAAGAGCGCTGGAGGGATCTCAACCAGAGAGAGGACAGCTGAACTCCCGCTCCGGCTCTGCAGAGAAAAGCCGGTCCCCCATGCGCTGCCTTCAGCTCTGCGAAACCACAAACATGGAAAAAGTGGAACACACCTAAGGACGCTCTTGAGAACAACAGACGGTCTTCAGACGGTTCCTGTCTTTGACCCCGGTCTATGTGCACCAGCGCTCAAGGCCTTTGCTTCTAACAAGGATTTCAGGAGTACTTGAGGCAGGAGAAAACTGATGTTCCACACTGTTAGAGCCCTGCCCTGCACAGCCTGCAAGAGGAGGGAGGCTGAGCAAGACACT
>NW_010419494.1:8490-9176 GCF_000710305.1 Buceros rhinoceros silvestris | reverse complement strand
CCACCACCGCCTCCCGCCCTCCCTCCTTCCCAAAGGAGGGGATCAGCAGCGAGATCACTCACCCTTTTCCACAGAGGGCCGGATGTGCTCTTCAGAGTCTTCAGCAAAGATCCCACGGGGAAGCGGCCACATTCGTGCCATGAGATGAAGCCAGGAGCTCTCCGCAGAGCTGCATGGGGCCCTTGGTGCTGCACGTGGCCATGCGGGCCCAGGAGATGCCACAGGCGTTGCCAGAACACACTGTGCCACTGCGGGCAACATGCTGCCCCCAAGAGCAGGCACTAACAGCCTCCCGGCCCACAGGGTCCCCTCTCCCCCACAGAACGGGGCCAGACAGCTTCCCTGGCTGGCAATGCAGGGTAAGAATCATGCTCTTTGCTACGAAAGACTGGAGAAATGAGTTTCAAACCCCTGTTTTACACCGGTCGTAGTTTACTACAGATCATTTCATGAGGAGGACCACAGCAGAGAAGCGCTGCGTGCCCAGTTATTGGTTCCTTTGCTCGGGCAGGGTGAAACGACCCGCGCACACATGCAGACACACTCCCCCCTCTCACTGTCACTCACTAGCTTTTCAAGAAACAGCTGCAGCACCAAGCAACTGCTCCCCAAGGTTTGTGCTCCCTTTTGCTTTTCCGTGATGAGCACAGAAGCGACAGAAGCACATGTCATCACGAAATGGCCAG
>NW_010419494.1:2448-8333 GCF_000710305.1 Buceros rhinoceros silvestris | reverse complement strand
CAGGAATGGCAGAGACAAGCGCTTGCCTCCTCCCAAGACCCTCAGGCTTTTCCTCCTTTTCTACACTGATACACACAGAACATGACCAAAGAGTTCCAGCTCCCTGTCACCCGAGCCCTGTTCCCACAAAATAACTAACACGTGAGATAAGGAATGCAGAAACCTTGAAATAAAGAGGTAGAACATTCTTTGTACAGGAAAGGGCACACAAACCAAAGCGCCAGTTCAGGATTTTGAACTTTCCTCCAAGCTTCTGCTCTCAAGACAGGGCTCCACAGTTCATTCATGTAACGTGGTTTTTTCAACAAAAAAGTGCTTAAGAGTAAGAAGAAACTGCCACAAACACCTCAAGTCCATTGTTCACACAGGTTCACTTGGAGGTCTGGAGGTGACCGTTTTGCTCCAACGAGCCATCCCTAGCAGCTATGTTTAGCTGGTTGTTGTCCTGCTGGTGCTGGTTTCCAGTGTTGCTGTGGAAACAGACCCAGCGCTGCTCCTACCAGCAGCCCCGTTCCGACGCTCCAGCAGTGGAATCCTGCACCAGGTCTGCTGGCTTTACTCTAGAGTCCAACACATCAAAGCACTGATGGGCTTCCCTGGGGATGACATGGCAACACTGAGGGAAGCGGAAAGACACAGCATTGTTCTAGTGATGACTCTGCAGCAGTCTGAAAAGCCAGCAGCAGCCGCCTTCAGAGAGCCCCCAAAGACTGCGGGTTTGCTCTAGGTCCCCCTACCCTTTTTTAAATACTGCTGCCTTAAGACAGCTTCTTCTCAGCCTCTTAACGTAGCTGGACCAAGCTCCGGCTAGAGGAGAGAGGTTTTTGCTGAAGGCAGTAAACTGAGCTCATTCTGAGTTCCCTGCCCTATAAAGTCACACCAAGTCACAGACATCTCCCCCAGCCACTGACCCAGCCTTGAGTCCTTCTGGAAGATCTGCACTCAACCACCGCTCCCAACACAGTTTACAATTAAATACCCAGGGCCTTTAAAGCCATTAGATGTTTCAATCTGCTGGGAATTCAGATGACCAGAACCCGCCAGAGCTGAAGGCAACAGTTCAGTTACAAATACCTTGTTCCGCGAAGCACCCCCTTGGTAACTTATGCTGAAAAAGTCTCTTACTTTAACCTCGACCTTGCTTAGGAAGAAGCCACTCTGAATTACATTTCTCATATTACACTGAGTATAAATGGATCTACCAAGGTATAGAAAGAACATTTTAGCTTTTAGACAAGAACACAGGCCCTGTAACAGACGCTCTGTAAGATGATGGGAGTTGGAGAGGAAAGGGTAGCTCTGAGAACTGCACCTTTGGATCAACTTCCTTCTCTGCCTTAAAGAGGATCCTCGCTCTCCACGTAGCCTCTGCATTCTTCTGTCTAAAGAGGAGTTCCAGCACCAACAGAGACACTCCAGGTGGCCCAGGAAACTGCTGCATCTCAAAGGCAGAAGCTATAAATGGTTTAAAGGAACATCATGCAGTAAGATTTCAACATTACCTAAAATAAAGTACTTAATTTCTACAACATTAAGTGCTGCACAGAAACCCCTTGAGTCCTCCTTAGCAGTACATTAAACTGGTCACTTGGTACAGGGTGGAGCATCACTTGTGAACTCTTTGTCTATTTCCTTAAGAGCTAAGAAGTGGTCCTCAAAGGCAACAGGGAAAGGTTGTGGTAGGACAGGGGAGTTAGCTTGTCGGATGAAAACAAAAGACAAAATAACCCCACCAAACCCAGGACACACACCACACCACACCACCCCCCACCTCACATTTGCATATGAAGCCATTACCATCTCTTTCTAGACACCAGAGTTTGCATTAACGCCTTCACTGCAGGAACAAGGAGCCCAGCTGCAAAGGGCTAATGCTCGGGTTTTGACAGGCAACCTCCGTCAGGCAAGAGCAGGGCATTACGCTGGGCTGTGACAGCAGGAAGACCCTCTGAGAAGTAAAGGATTCTGTCCTGAGCTCACACATGTTTCAGAAAGTTCTCTTGCGTGTGAACGTACTGGCATTTAACCGGACCCTTCAGCACAGCCCGTGGATGCCCTGGACACCGACACAGCCCCACTCCTGCAGCCGGTGCTTCCAGCCCGGTGCCAGCCTGTGTCACTTGTTCACGATACAGACAAACAGAGGGACCAAAGCTAGACCACAGTTTCTTTTTATTTTAAGATGTCACTATGAACACCCATTAGTCGAGCTACCCTAAGCAATCCCCTAGACACCCAGGGAATCTAAAATCCTCTAAGATCTTATTAACTCAAGAGTCCACCATTAAAAGCCTTGATTTTAGTGTTTATCTAACAGCAGCCTAACAAGCCTGACACTCTGCTGCCACCCTGTCAGACTAGTGTGCGCTTTAGTGACAATATCCATGTATAAATCAATAATACATCATACATCATCCCCAGCTTTACCTCTGGAAAGTGCTGAATGGAGTCAATGAACCGTCTATTTACAATTTCAATTGCTAATTATTTACAATAGAAACCAAAAGTATTTAAAACCATTAAATATAGTGTTTAACTCTGCTATATTAGTTTACATGAACACAGCTTTCCTCTGGCATCATATTTCCAATGCTAATATTTCTGCCAGTAATTAAAGATTTTTTAAAAAATTGCTGTTCCTGGAGGGAAAAAATAAAAGCTTAAAAACCAACCCGAAACCTCCAGGCGTTTCAGAGCCCTGAGGAATTACCCACCCTAGACAGTCTTCAGGTAGAAGTACTGCAGTGTTCAAGAGAGACTTCCAAACTCCAGACAAGCCTTTAAAACCTAATGCATACGTGAAACACGAAGAGTCAGTAATCCACAAACAGGTTTACTGGAGTCGCTGCTGCCATTCAGATTTCACTAATCCGTAGTCAAGAAGGAAACTGCCGCGTTGCTGCTTCTCCCTCCATCACGTTCCCTCCACCACAGAAAGTGTTTTGTGCACCATCGTCCAGACCAGCTAAGTAGGCATCGTCTTCTCCTCTTTGCTGAAAGGCTGAACCGAGCCAGGCTTTACCCACGACAGGCCCGAAACATGCACGCTTTTGCAGTGCTGATCTTCCGGCTTCTTCTAGGTGGAAGAAAGCTCAAGTCAGAATTATGAGACATCCCAAACCCTCTCAAGTTCCTCCCCATCCATTTTACCTTTGGCAAACACAAGTGTAAAAGAGGCTGGCATCGTTTCCTCTCCTCAAAGAGGAACAGTAAAACAGCTACAGGTTTAATTCCTGGGAAGGGGGCATCTGTGGAACTGCCCTGACATGACAGCAGAGTTTTAATGACCTAGTTCATGTACTGCTGCCCCGCAATACCATGAAAAGATGGAAAGACACTCTCTGAACAGTGCCTTTTGCTTGGCAGCCGTGGCTCTGCACCACCACTCTGCTATTAGCCCAGTTTCTTGGTTCCACAGAAAGAAGTGTCCATCCAAAGCAAACATTTCTGCCATGACCCTGTAAATGCAGCACACCTCGCTGCGATGCTGGGCTCACTGCGAGTACTCCACCACTGACGGCTTCTCAATGCAAATTAACATGGCAAAGCAGCAACTGACACCTTTACTGTACCATGGAGTTTCTCAATGCTTTCCAAGGATGGTCCTGCTGTTCCCTGAGCATTTGTCATGGCTAAATTTTTAACCAATAACTATTTCTACCCAAAACAATGCAATGGACATTTGAGACTGACTATTGCAATTTAGAGGACAGAAAAAAGGCTTCAAGTTCAGGGAGAAAGATGCAACTTCAAACATTTGTAGATCTGAAGTAGTTTGGGAAGATGAGTAAATCAGACACGTGCTCTAGCAGGCCACAGGAACAGAAGAGCTTGCAGGATTTTTGCGTAGCAGGAACTAGTCCTGCTTCCACTCTGCTCAGATCACCATATGCCAGCTACATCAAACCTGCAGTGACGCATCAGGTTCTAGAAAGTGATAATCATGTGAGCAGACTTTGTCATAGTACAGGGAGCCTTTGGCCTGACGAACTGAATTAAGTCAGCAAGAAAACTGCACCTGCACTAGTTCTGTCCCTCCCTGTGTTTTGTGTAAAAGGTGACACTGAGTGACAGAACTGCTGTAACGCATGAGGCAACAGCAACGAGAGGGATCAGTTCAGCTCGAGCCTGTCAGCACAGCACCTGCCTATCACACAGGACATCATGGAGCAAAAGCCATGTGCTCGGCAGGGAACCGGGACATCCCAGCCCTTCCTGAGCAACAGTTCTGGAAAGGCCTAGTTGCTTCCCAAAGCGTCGGAACTACATGGGTAATAAAGAGGGATCCAGGGTTGCAGAAGGGACAGACAGGATACAGGATTAGGGAACTTCCTTTTACTGGGAAGGAAGGAAGTGTTCTCAGCTACATCGACATTTTGGGACAAATCTCCTAAGGCAGAGAAGTTGGGCCATTCCTGCAACCAAGAGACTACTCCAGAGACTGAAGAGTCACACACGCAATAGTCCGTGAAGATGTCAGTTTTCACTTAAGCGTTGTTTAATATCAGTCTCCGAGACAACATCACATCCCTTCTGTTTTAGGCACTTCAACCCGTATTTCTATTTATATTTTTGATTTGAAGGATAAGAAAGGAGGAGATAGAGGATGAAGGAGAACAGGAGTGGGGGAAGGGGGCAGAAGAGTCAAAAGTGTTTAAGTTTTCATAAGAACATCAAGAATCTGACCAAAATATCTTCCTGAGTGTTCTAAGGCTGGAGAAAAGCCACCTCACCTCAAGCCCTGCTGTGTCTGGCAGCTGGGAGCATTGCTACACTGAGCTGACAGGCAGCTGATTATATTTAGATCAACGTAGAAACCTCACTCATGCCAGAAGACACACAGAAGCAAGAGTTAAAGCTTGCAGCGAGGAAGACTGAAGTTTGGACTGACAAAAAAAATAAACCCCACAAAAAACAAAACCTTTACCAGAAAAGCAGCAAATCACACTCCAGCTCTAGCGCAAGAAGCCCAAGTCAGTAACTAAAACACTCAGAGTGCGTTTCCTGGCCAGTCCAGCAAAGGTACCCGCCACCATTTCAGAATGCCTAAGCAAGCAGATCGACTGGTCATGCCACTCAGCGCAGACTCAGAATTGCAGCCCAAGGCTCTGCTCAGGTGAAAGCTACACGAGCCAACAGAAGTGGTGGTGGCCACAAGAGCAGCACAAGCTAACAGGCAGTCAAGCAAATCTCTTCTTTCCCCTTCTTCCCTCTCTAAATAAAAAAATTCTGCCAAGGGTGCCAACAATTGCACTAACAAAGCTTTCTAGCTGGCTAAATGATTAACTGCTTAACACACTGAAGCTAGCGCGGTGACGTAACTGCTTAGTTAGGAGAACCAATTGCTGTCAGCGCTCCCGCTGATACAGAGAAGGGGTGCAATCAGGTCTGTCTAGTCCATGTTCATCACAAAGGGAACTTTCTTCCCTTACAAGGCAATAAACCCTTACTATAGTGAGAACCTGGACCTTGCACGTACCTTCTGAGACAACATCTTCTCTCTAGCTTCATCATGAATAGCTGGATTCCACGGAGAAAAACTATGGAGAAAATACAGTTACCGCTTACTTCGCAGTTTTATGAACAACAGCACAGAGAGAAGAAAGCAGCAATTTGCCTGGGTTTAGTTTGCTGAATTTAAAGTAAACTACAGTGAGTTTTCAGAGTTAAAACATACACTTAACTAAATTTGCATTGTCATAGATCTTGGCAAACAAAAAGCTAAATATTTCTTGTTGAAATGAGAACTGAAACTTCAGCAGGTGCTACATGAAATACTACTCATGTTCCCCATGGAGCCGACTGCTCCATCCCCCGTGCAATCAAGCTCAGAACTATTTAAAAAGTATGACCAAAGCTACAGTCATGCAAATTCAGTTCAGGAA
>NW_010419494.1:0-2365 GCF_000710305.1 Buceros rhinoceros silvestris | reverse complement strand
GCAATATTTACTTCATGGGTGTCTCTACTTGGGGGAGGTGGGGTGTTTCGGGGGGTTTGTTTGTTTCTTTTGGGGTTTGTTTGTTTGGGGGTTTGTTGAATTTCAAGTCTTGGTTGCCTAGTGAAAAAACAGTAAACACAAGTGTCTGATTATATTTAAGATTCACTCCCTGCCAAAGAGAAGGGAAGGAGGTTACGAATATTCAAAGTATTGCTATAAATGAAAAAAAAAAAAACCCACGACTGTCACCTTGGCAGAGAAAGGCTTCAAAAATCAACAGCTACACAAAATTTTGCATTTGCTCTCAGCACTCACATGATTGCATAGGGATCCTCTATTTTGGGCTGATCAAATAAATGACTGCTGCATAGCCTGACACTGTCCACCACTTTACTTTTGAACAGCTGGATATCTTTTTCATACCTGCAAGAGAGAAGTAAGTAAGTGTTAAGTAATCCTACGGAGGCACAGGTTTGCTCTAGAAGCCCAGACAGGCTCGGCAGAGCTTCAGCTTTAGTTCCTACTGCAACCAGCTCGGCAGGAAGAGCCCAGGAACTGAAAAACAACTTTGCAAACCTTTTGGTTCTGCAAACCTATGCAAAAAATCCATGCATACAGGCATGGTCCCTGCAGAGAAGATACTCACAGCACTGCAGCCTCCGGGTTCAGAGGACTACTGGTATCAATCTTGTAGAAGAGTCTGCGAGCATACATTAACACTTGCCATATGTGATTATGATTCCGCCTGAAAAGAACAAAACACAATGAAGAAAGGAACAACATTTTTTTCAAATTATACATCAGTATGTTACCACTAACCTCCACTTTGTAAATGCTCTTTTCACATCCAGTTCTCCAGACAGAGGGTCCACTAGAGGGTGGAAGACAGGCAGATCAAAAACCAAGCGCTACAGTAGGAAAAAAAAAAAAAAAAATATATATTATGATGACTTCAATCCTAATACTAAAACTCCTGGGTGAAGGTCAGTCAGATGTTGCTTCCAAATACTAATTAATTATTACTGTATTAAATAAAAGCAACCTGAAGAGATTTATACCAGCTGTGAAACTGTAACCCAACACACCCATGTAACATGCAGGGTCTTGTCCTCTCTCACACTTATCACCCAGTCACGAAACTAATCCAGCTGACTGCACAGGCACCAGTGCCAGCACAGGTAATAGTATCAGATAAGATCAGATTAAAGGAGTTTTTCTGGTATAGCTATTCGTGACTGAAAGCTTTTAGATACTTGAGCTACCATCGGTACTTTTTTATCCTACACGTTTTAAAGAAAACTGCGCACTGACACCTTGGTGTCTCCAGTGCTGCACAGCTGGATTCCTCTGGTGTTCGTACAATCTTCCAAAAGAAAACTTAGTTCCAACAGAAGGTTTTACAGCTCCATGCTAGCAAAGGAATGATGGCGGTATGAGAGATAGTGAAGTCTAATCTTTCACAGAAGTTGTTTCCTGTCCTTTTAAAGATGACAGCTTTACAGACAACTTGACACCAAGCAGACAGTTCCTGACACAGCAGCTCTCAGTTACAGCACTTACATACATCTGTCCCCCAAGCTTCCTCTTAAAGGAAGTTGGCCAAGAGGGCTGGCTGCTCTGCTCTGGACAGGCAGATCACCACAAGATCTTTATTTTTATGTTTTAAAAGATGTAATAACTTAGATACTTTTCCCTGAAGAGAAAGCAGAGATGGAAGGTAACACCTACTACGTACCTCCTTCTCCCTTGGTTTCACCAATGTACTCCTCAAGTTCTTTTAGGTCTTTGTTTCAATGTAATATAGAAGAGAGACAGGCAAGAGATCTTGCAGTACTACAGCAAGCACAGCACGGGTACCTGGATTTTAAGTTCCATTATTGCCACTGCTTAGAATTTGGGTACTTCTGTAAGTATTTCAACACTAACCTCCTTGCTGAGGAAGTAGCAGAGTTGATTACTTAACAGTCTAATGCATCTAACCTCAGGAAGTTCACTCTACACCAGCCTCAAGAATCTGAGTAACACAATTCCTTCACAGATGTTAGGAAATAAGTACGAGACATTGCAAACGAGCCCAGCCAACTCAATAAAACTAGTTCAAGGAAATGAGAAGCTAACTGGTATATTAACTTAAAGAAAAAGTCATACTTAAAACACCAGAAAACAAGAAAAATCCAAGACACACACAACTACTTACCGGGCAGTCTCCATCTGGATAATTATCAGGAATATAAACAGTGAATTTAAAAACACCGTCCTGGTAGAGCCCATGTCTTATGAATATTACACCAAACCACACTGCAAGTGAGAAAGTTGACTTCAGTTAAAGAATTTAAAAATACATATATATATATAAATATTAAAA
>NW_010419493.1:25022-25290 GCF_000710305.1 Buceros rhinoceros silvestris | reverse complement strand
ATAACTTTTAAATAACTTTTAAATAACTTTTTTTTTATTTTAAATAACTTTTATTAGAAAAGGGCATTTTTAACACACAGTAATACGTGGCAGTGTTCCTGTGCTTGTCCTCAGCCTCATTCGATTACCCCAGTTGGTTCATAGTATGTTACTGTTCATACTGCTTTTCAGACACCGGAATCAAAATGACTGGTTTTGAAGAAATATTAATGCACACACTCACACTTTATTGTGGGAAACCCATCTTGATTTGCTCGGTAAGGCAGCA
>NW_010419493.1:0-24916 GCF_000710305.1 Buceros rhinoceros silvestris | reverse complement strand
CAGGAATTGAATTGGTCTTCATCCAACATACCTTTACAAAATACACACCAGATGCCAAGGGAAATAGCCCGTGGAAGAGTTGTTTTGGAGCACTGTCTAAGCAGAGGAGATCCCAGTCGGGTTCCAAAATATGGTCCTCTGCTTTCATGTGTCTTTCTCTTCTTCTTAATGCCTGACCAGTGCTTCTGAAGACAGGTACATCTGACACCCAGCCACCGTCTCCCTTGTCAAATGTTAAGATGTTTTGATGTGCAAAACCATTTGTAAATATTTAACATGGTAAGTTTTATATTGATAAAATGCTTTAAGAATTAGCTCTTGTGAAAACTGTTTTTGAGCTTTATCTTGCTGATAGTAAAGTCAGGCTTCACTTTAGGCTAATTAGGTTATTTGGCCCCATTCTTCCTCCTTCTGGAATTAAAAATTTCCTGAACAAGGGCTGCAGGTACACATAGATGTAGGTGGGGGAATAGACACTTGCAAGCCTGTTGCCTGCACTGAAGCATTGTAGTGCAAAATGGACTCAAGCAATTCCTCAGGTAAACGGATTCTGTGCTGGCGCTTCATAGCTTTGCTTCACAAGTCAGAGATTTCAGTTAGTATCCTGTAGCCCCTTGTTTTTAATTTTTGAGACATATATTCTTCCCATTATAAAGCACAAATATTTATTTTAAATATGTGCACATACCACAGTTATCATTTTGCCATCTGTCTCAGTGGCCTTTTGTTTCTCTCAAGTAAAAATGTGGGATTTTATAGACTACAGTGGAAGAAAGCTAATAAATTATCAATAATCTGTTTGGAGTACTGCACACACATTAGAAATGATGAGTCAGCTAAAGGTTTTCTTTTTAAAATCCCTGTCCTGCTCCATTTTTTGCCACTATTGAATGGGCAAATGAGAAGTGATAGACAGATTATGCCAAATAATTAGGCAACTGATGTACAAGAAGATCAGGTGAGGTATTGCACCATCAAACAAGGTCCTTCAAATTCTTTAAACACAGTCATTTATAAAAACTAGCTCCAAGATGTACAGTAGGAGGCCAGATGGTTCATATATTGGTGTCCTGCCAAGATGAGGTCCTTTGGGAGTCTGAGCTTGCTGAGTGATTCATACAGAATAATTAATATTGCCCCTTACTCTGTAAATGATTGCGGGGGTTTTGAAATTGAGTGTGATCGGTAGCAGTGTGCTTACAGAACAGGTCTGAACAGCTGATGTGTAGACTCACCTGTGATCTGTGTTTTTCATCTATGGACCTCCCTGAGTCAAACGACATTGTCTGTACTTGACTGGATGATTAGGACACTTGGAAGGAAGCTGGATGACACTGCACTTCCCACGGACAGATGCCCACTGAGCCTGCTTTCCATTCAGACTCTTCCACTTACAAAGAACTTGTTTGAAACAGCACAGAAAACTACTTGCTAGGATCAATACATCACATGAAATGTGTGTTTATTAACATATTCAGCCATTATATGCCCAGTTCTTTTTTTCGAGACTTGACCTCCCCAGTACTAAAGTAAAAATATCTCATTTTAGCAGCAAAGTCATCTCTTTTCTCTCTAGTTTTAACAGAAGTATTACTTTGAAATGGAATATAAATGCAATACGTGGAAATAGTAACGTGAAGTGGTGCGTAGTGCTTTTTAAAGGCAACGTGAATGATAAACTTAGAGAGGAAACTTGTGATGTACCTGAGGCTACAAATGCACTGTAGAGTAGTTTATACCCTCTTTGGAGGAGGAATTTCAATCTGACAATCAAAACCACTGGAAAGAATAGCCATTCTCCTATGACAGGTGTAAAAAAAAAAAAAATCCATCACTTTCTTTCAACACTGAACAAGCACTTTATGTAATCAAAGGAAACTAATAATTCTCCTGCACTTTATCTAATTCTCCTGTGCTTTATCTATTTTGCTCTTCTCTGGTAGGAGAGGTCATGCCAGTGTTTATGATCAGGTGAAAAGAAACAAAACACCTACAATGAGATCATGAGTATTTTAAGAAAGTTCTTGTGTTAGACTACTCCTTGTATTCCTCCTTTTTTTCCAGGAAAATAACATTCATAATATTTTGAAAAATAAGTTGCCCTGTATTTTGTCTACACTCACTCGTACATGTCTCACTTAACTACCAAGAATTCATTATGCAAATTCAAATGATAAAGTCAGTTGCCAGCTACATTTTAGGAATGTCTAAAACAGCCATGGTTTGGCCAGAATCGATGGAAGGAACATGGTCTGCATCCCTCTTTGAGGACTGGTCTGCTGGAGAAGGCCTGGAAGGCACTGGAAACTAGGGCAGATGACAAAACTCAGTGTCTTTAAAGCAAATTATACCAGTGCCCACTCTGAGTTCTCCTGGAGATTCAACATTTGTAGAAAATGGAGAGGGGTTGCTCTGGAAGCCTGCTGGCCCCATCTGTTGCTTATCTTGTGCTTTTATGTGCATAGGAGATTTGTGGATCAGATCTGATGCTCAGCCTGTGGTAACTCAGTCTCATGCTCAGGACAGGTATTTGTATGAGTCAGAACAAAAGCAAGTTTTCCATTATTAATTTTTCTGTAGTCCTTAATAATTTCCTGCTTTTATTTTTTGGGTAGCAATTCTGATTTGTAACAGCACTATCCGCTATCTTCTTAGCAATAGCCTTTTCATTTAGCCCTTAAGCTGATGGATGTTAAAGCTCCTAATTAAAACCAGATAATTCATGAAAGATTTCTACAATGCAGACCTTTCTCTTAAGGCCCGATTAAATTCCCACATCTATTTGTACAACTATATTCTCAGCAGGTCAGGCAGCTGGTAGCATTGATCTAAGTCCATCTTTCTTGCAGTAGCTTTTCCCTGGAAATGAAGAGAACAGGAAGAGCTCGGACAGAAAATGGAATATTTCAGAAACCTTGGCCTATTACATTTAACTAGGAATATTGTCTTCCCCCAGTCTGTGGCTCTGATCCCTTGTGTGCTCTACCTGTCAGCCCACCCAAGTGTCAATGACAGTGGGAGCAGGCCAATGGGGGACACTTGCCCTATAGCAGTCTAGCTCTCCATGTGTCTGTTGCTGCTGAAAGAGGGGAAGAAAAAAGGTCGGTGGTTGTATAAAATATTCTCGGTACATTTATGTCTTGCTGTGATATGCACGAACTATTGAACTTTTACTGGGTGGGAGTTAGGCACCACTAGGGAGAATGTCCAGCTCCCGTGGTGGAAGCTGGGCCTGGCTCACACCCTTGTTAAAGATCTCCTGAACTGCAGCCACTGTTGTATTTTATGCAGTATAAAACCTATCTGACTTTGGAAAGCAGTTTGTAGTGTGACGCATTTTGAGAGAAAAGGTTATGCCTTGTGAAGTAAGCAGCTCTTTAAAAAGAAGAGAAAACAAACAAACAAACAAAAAAGGATAAAAGAGCTAGAGGGTCTTATTACATATGATGGGTCAGGTTCACCAGGGTGCCACAGCAGCTCAGTTTCAGTCTCGTGATCCAGAGCAGCTGTAAGCCTGGCTTCTCAGGCACTGAAACTGTGTTTATGTTCAAGCCAGTAGTGAATCAAATCAAATGCCTAAGGATGGAGGGAGAGTTCTTTTTTTGGTGGGTTACTGGGAACATTTAATCAACAATTAGTAAGAATTAAGATGTTTTCTGTTCTGCCTAGTCACTGCATTTTGGTCACAGTGTGAGAACTTGGAGCGGACTAAAGGGGAATTTTAGTAAAGGATTTCTTGAAGCTTGCTTGGGTTGGATTTGCATTAATTGTGTTTGGACAAGAGTGGGAAGCTTGAAGTGCTGTGGCCTCTCAGCACATAGCTGTCTGGCAAAGCCTTCTTTAAGCGAGAAGCTCCAGGAGCACATCGTTGATTTTCAGAACATGGCTCTGAGGCTGAAAGTTGCGAGCAATTCTTTCTCACCCTTAGTGAAAGCCGCAGCTAGAAAGGGAGGATGTGGCCGACTCTTGTTGCCCTCCCTTGCCCCTGCCATCTGCTGGGTGTTGCCTCTCTGCTTTCCCATCTGTGGGATGGGGCCTCATGTCTCTCAGCAGCCGCATCTTTCTTTCCAGCTGACTGGCTGCAGACAGTCCCTTCTGTCCCTTCTGGGCTTCAAAATCTAGGGGTGAGGCTGCCTTGGTGGAGGGTACTGATAGTTTGTGGGGGGCGCAAGGCTGTTCTGGTCTCAGAGGAGCTGATTTGTAGGAGAAACTGCACTCCATCATGTAGCTGCTCTGCCGATACCAAGGGGCTGGGATATGCTCATCTCTGACACCCTTAAAATTTTACATGCCTTTTCTGTGCTGGATGTGATCACCAAGATGATACGGCTTCTGAATGAACAGTTAATTAGAGATCTTCTGTGGATGGTAGATCTTTTGCAAGTGGTGGTTTATGAATAAGCAGACAACTTATCTGATGTACATGAGCTGGGCAGAAATAAATAACAAATCTGCTTTATATGGTTCATATATGGTCTGGTTACCTCATCATTTTGCAAGGCAGAAGTATACTGTCTGTATCCTAGAACCGGTGACAGAAGTGTAGAGAAGCCAAGGTCCAACTAAAGAGCTTTAATTAAGAGGACACTGAGCATTACCAACACTAAATTAAGACATGATCTCATGGAAGACAATTCCTAAGTCTGAGCTGGGGGTAGAGGTCTTGGTTATGTATTTTTTTAGGGTGGCTGCAGAGGTTTTCATCCCCTGATTTACCTCTTGTAGCTCATGGCCCCATTGCCTCCTATCCACGAATAGAAACTGCCATCTCCTCAAACCTGCCAGTGTGGATACTCGAGTGATAAATCCCTGAAACATTTTCTGTCAAAAAGAACCTGCTAAAGAACAGATGACCACAGAAGGAAATCTGGGGACATTGTGGTGTGTGACGGGTGGTTGGCTCTGAATGGGTGTTGGAGAGAGTATTGAAGGCAATAACCTCTTCAGGATTTTGAAACCTGAAAATGAAGCTGCAACTGATGTGGACAAGTATACCAGTGTGTTAGGTCATCTGAACTGGATTCAGAACATAAAGTACCTTGTGTAATGATGCTTAGGAGAGGCAGTAAAAATTTCTGCTTGTTATGTCTGACATCTTTCCCAGGACAGCACATTCCTCTATTCCTCTTTTTAGATGTCTCCGTGAGACTGGGATTTGCACTGACTCTTGCATATGGACAAGCAACTGACTCAACATTGCCTGGTTCTCCTCAGGTGACATCTTTAGTGGGCTGCAGAATTAAGCTCTTAATTGCTTACTTCTAAGCCAATGCTGCAGACCTTCATAGGTCAGTTGTCAGTCTCCTAGGCACGGAGTAAGTTATCATATGTTTAGGAACTAAGCTTGATTCGTGCTCTGGGGAGTGAGATTCCTTGGAACACGTATAAGTCTGAGTTAATCTCCTGGGAACCCTGATAGTCATGAAGAGAAATCAGTACTTGATCTACAGGACAGGATTCGTCTCATCATAATGTAGGTAGATCTAAACCAGGCAAGAGTATATGCACTCTAATGGGGCCTTTTCAACTCGTCAACTATAAAGATGTGTGGGGGGGATCTGCCTCCGATGTCAAGTCTTACACTGCAGAGGAAAAGGAAGGTGATTCCCACCCAAAGTGCTTTAGTAGTAAATGTGACCAAGGTCCTATGAAATTTGGTTGTGGCAATCTGGTAGTGCCTAGCAGGAGAAAGTCTTGAAATCTTCTTTGAGTGTCTTAGGTGACCTTGCTAAACATTGGACTAGCTTTCTCATAAGAGATAATTAATACTTTGGGAACCTCTCTTTTGTTTTGTTCTATCTCTTTTTTGAATGTTCTGCCTGAGGACTTTTCCTTTGTACTTGCACCTTGGATGAATGATATAGTTTTGTCTTAGTTTATAGCCCCCAACTCTGTTGGATCACTGTTAAATGTTTATTTACCACTTTATAAATGTATTAATCAGGAAATCAAATGTGTGTGTAGATCTGAACCCTTGCTGACATGATAAATCCTCCTGAGGCCCCGGGAGGTTAGAGGCAACATTCATCAAGTGAGGCATTGAACATATGCCAGATCTAGGGCTGATACTCAAGAGCTTTTGCATAAAAATAAGTTGAATTCACTGTTCTTTATCTGTGAACAAAGGGCTCCTCTTTAGTCGTGGGTGCTTCCCCTTGAATATTGTAAAACAGGACAATGCAGAAGAGAGGGCAACAACTTACAAAACAGCGCATTCAAATAGATGGATTCAGCCTGAGCTGTGGAGAGTTTTCTTCAGTGGATTAGTACCTGCAGTGCTGCCATTCTCCTGGGAAATCATGTAAGCACATGTGCTTCCTTCAGAGGGCTCCTGACCTCTTTTGTGTTTTTCTTCCTAATTTCCATGTCCCAAGTAAGGTGATATTAAAACGAATCCTTGTTGGTATGCTTCCTTGGGAGCTCTGCAGAGTAAAGGAGGGAAGTAGTTTCTGCTGCTTCTAAATTAAAAGCAATCGTTCAAATTCCTGCAAGTCTCCGGAACGTGCCACATTTGCTAAGTACAAGCTCTTTGCACTGGCAAACTGGATGCTGGGCAGAGAATAATGTGATTGTCAAGACACATATTTCAGTTTAATAAACCATTTTGAGAAGGCGGGTCAGCCTCAGTTCAATAATAGTCCTTGGAAAAAAATTCTAAACTCTAGTGTGAAAATAAACACTCCTATTCTGAAATAAACCTACTTTTTTCTGCAGTACTGGGACACATTGTAAATTAATCCTTTTATAGAAACATGGGATATTAATAAGACAATTGCCTTAGCAGTATTATTTGGAGTAATAACTTCTGTTGTGGATATATCTGATGCTTTTTGAATTAAAAACATTTCTATTTTTTTTCCTGGCCTAGATCTTCCATCAGAAGAGGTTGTCTTGTCTGTAAGACTTATTTGAAATGTCATGATATATGTCCTACTATGAATTACCACTTTTGAGCTCTCAGTTAAACAGAAGTCATAGCAATATATTGGTTTTTGCTTCTCGTCTGGAAGCTTAACACTGGGGGCTTCTTCCTGCTCCAGAACAATTGTTTTGGGACTGAATACCAAGTAGCAGTGTTGTACAAAATGTCAGGATCTGCTCGCCAATCTCCTCCTTGATTATCAGCAGAGGGAACTGATTTCTATTAATGTGCTTTGCACTGGGACCCTTTGCATAGGGGTCTGCCCTCCTTTTGGCCCTTGGTAGAGAGTTTATACTGCTCACACAGTCAGTGCGCCCAGTGTATTTTCCCTCAGCTGAAAAGTCATTACATTCCCAACCCTCGCAAAGCTGACACCCATCCATCGACGCTCAAAGAGACTAGAACATCAGTCACAGAGACCTCAGACCCTGGGAGCTGCACTGCTGCTTTCTGCATGTGGGATTCTTGGTATTTTCAGATTTCTGCAGCTGAGCTCTGTGTTATCTCTTAATGACCACGATGTTAAAAAATCAACTAATTTATTGCTTAATTTATAGGCCCACCTGATAGAACTATGACACAAGTTGAACTCACATTCAGTGATTATATGTGAAATTAAAGGTAGTGTTACATGGCCCAGTTAGATTAGATGCTCTTGATCTAATCCTGTCATTCAGCCACAGCTGTCAGTGGTTTTATATCCTCATAACAGGCTGTACCTGTGCTGCTGTAGGTTTTCAGGATAAAAGAAAATCATATTATAACCAATTATATAGGCAGAGCTTATATAACTCAATGGGATAAGAGCTAAATATCCATAAGCATAATCAGAAATTTATAGGAGCTATATATGCTTAAGCAAATATGATTTTTATCACGGAAAATGTTATGGAGATTTTCCAAAGTCATAAGAAGGCATTAGGTATACAGATTTCATTGCCTTTCCATTTTAGTTGATAACTAACTTTCCTAAATTATTGAATTTGATTATACATGCCAGGTATAATCATATAGGGCCAAAGATAAGGATTCTTTGTGATCTTTGAATTTATTTTTTTTCAGTGCAAATTTCCAAATGGAATATTACCCATGGGAGAGTATAAATAAAAGTAGCTGAAGGTGGTTTCACTGAAACTTGGTAACACTTGCCTTTCTAAAACCTGGCAAGTGATAGGACTGTTGGAAAGGCTTTTTGTCACCTTGGGCATCAGGAAGTGGTTGAGATTTGACTGCTACACTGCTACAAGGACAGTGTAATCCCCAGTCACGTGTTGGACTTAATGGGAATTAACAGATTCCAGAGATCTTAAATGAATGTTGCCATTAAGAAGGACACTTCTTCTCCCCCATTTTGTGTGACAAGATCAATATCCCATCAGAAAAACCTTCAATACAGAGTATTTTGAATGCACATATGATAAATAATATTCTCTTGACTGCAATTGGGCTAAAGGAAAAAGAGCTTTCCTGGTATAATGAGGGTAAGTAGAACAAAGATCATCTGGGAATAAAATGTAGCTGTTCGATCCATTCGATAATTTCCATCTGGATGGCACTTGCTTCCCTCAGTAAAGGGAACAGTAGCTGCCTATTTCTAGGCAATCTGTTCGGTTTCTTTCACGGAAAAGGACAGTTTAACTATTCCTTCCATATGGGCATACATTATTACATCTAACAAACATGTTGTTCATCTTTCATTTGATTCAGACCCTTTAAGCACCCTTAATTCCTGGGTGAGTTGTGATGGGGATTGAATATCCTCTTTCTGTACCCTCTCTCCAGAAATCAATAGGGGAGGGGAAAGATCCTATTATTCTGTGTAGACAGGTACTAGTTAATTTGCTAAAACAAAAGAAATTTTGCTTGAGGGAGCAGAAAATAAAATAGCTCTAAGGATACCAGAATAATAATTTTTCCTCTGGGCCTGACGATACTGGAGGAATACCGGTCTACAAGACTAACTCCCTGCTCTTGTGGGATCTGAGTCATGCAGTCTCTGTCATAAATTAAGCAAGTTCTATCTCTGTCATAAATTAAATTCTATCTCAGGATTCCTCCTCTAGAACAGTGAAGTATTCTAAACATGAAAAAAATCATTATAATTGCAATGTTGTCTTTAACCATTAGTACAATGAAGTGGTAGACACTGGTTAATGCTGCATAGGATTTGCTGGTTTGTTGGTTGTAGTTTAAGAGGACAACCCTATTTTCTTTATGAAAAAAAAGCTTGGAATTTTTTTCTTTTGGGAAGCCCGTGTGAGGTAGTCCCGTAGAAATGGAGTATCGTGTGACTGCATGGGACCAAGGAAGGGGACAAAAATTAAAAAAGGGTTATGACTCAGTGCCTGGTGGTTTAGGGTCACATTTCCTTCATCCTCCTCTTACTATTAGTCCCTAGATACTGCCTATTCTCTCTTTTTGGTTTGATGGGACTTCCTGGGCTCTTTCAACAGTGTGTTTGAGTTTTGCTTTACCATGGCTAGCATCCTCAGTGGATGCAGTTGGTATAAGAAAGACTGGGGCAATCTTTTTAGCAGTACCTGTGGCGGTAGGACAAAGGGTAATGGTTTTAAACTAAAAGAGGGTATATTTAGACTAGATATGAGGAAGATTTTTTTTGCAATGAGGATGGTGAAACACTGGCACAGGTTGCCCAGAGAGGTGGTAGATGCCCCATCCCTAGTAACAAGGTCAGGCTGGACGGGACTGTGAGTAATCTGGTCTAGTTGAAGATGTCCCTGCTCACTGCAGAGGGGTTAGACTAGATGGCCTTTAAAGGTCCCTTCCAACCCTAAACTTTCTATGAGTCTATGTGCCTGGACAGCTTGACTGGAAATTCATCCACAGAATGGTTCAGAGTTATAACAGCCTTTTGTTGCTACCACTGATAAACATTTGCTCTATAAGCAAAAGCTTCCACCCCCACATCAGATCCATGAAAGCATGGATGGCTTCCAAATGTGTTAACTTGGCACCAGAGCTGTGATTTTAGCAGCAATTGCCCCTTGGCATTTTGCACCTGGAATTGTTATTAATTGTCATATTTGTCAAACAGCTGTAAATTGAGACTTCTGTCTTGCAAGTACTTGTGTGATCTACAGAAGTCTGTGAAGGATGATTACACTCCATTTTCAGTTGAGGCTAACACCAATTCAGTTAGAGTCTGGCACTCAGAGGATTTCAGTGCCTTGGCAATCACATATTTAATCAGTGAGTTATGAATTTCTTATTTTAATGCTTAATTTTTTCCATTGTCCTTGCTACTTGTTTCTAATGCTCAGTAGCTGAGGGAGCACAAGCTGTCACTGCTTACGTGGTGGGTTTAAAGTTAATCCAGGCCACAACACTCATGTTTGGGATGTGCAGTCCAAAAGACAAGCACAATTGCTAACTCCCAGAAAATACTTTTTTTTCATATTCTGACCTTTAACAATCTGCACCAGTGAACAGAGCCACGTCGCAGGCAGCTGGTAGGAAGGCACCCAGCTCTTTCACAGCCTGCATCCAATGTGCCTTCCACTTGGGAAGAGGGGTCCCACCGGACCTCACCTGCCAGTTCCCCAAACATGAGGTCTTCCCAGTACCCAAAGAAACCAGATCCTCTTGCTTCTGAGAAATTTTGAGATTTCATGTGACTGGAAATAAAGGATTTAGCCTTAATTTCAGACTGGCTTGGGTGTCTGTGTCCTTTAGGAGTGTTCCTAAACACTCACAGTGACAGGAGGTGGTGAAAAAGAATGATGGCCAGGTTTCTAGTGACATGAGGTCTCACTATTCATTAAGTCCACAAGCCACAGTGAAATCACTAAGGATTTAATCCTAGCAGGCCGAGTTGGCTAAAGGTGTTTCTTTCATACTCACTTTAAAGGGGGTGAGGAGAGACAGGAAAAAGATGTAAGGGAAGAAATGGTGGAGACAAGAATCTGTCCAGGAGCAGAAACAGCGGCTGGTGGAGGAAGACAAGACGTTGTGTTCAGGGGGAAGGACTCAAAGGAAAACAGGCAAACTTGTGTCAGGCAGAACAAAGGTTTGAACTCAAATTCCTGTTTCTCAATTCTGATTTTTTTATAAATTTGTATATATTCTTTAGCACATATTTAATTCTTCAGTAGAGCATAGTTAAAGCCAGAAACATGATGATTTGTGGTGAGGATATGAACAGTTTCCTCCAGTGATGGAGGGCCTTTTATCCTTCTGAATGACCCATATCAGCTACAAGTAATGTAAATACTGTAACTGCTTGTCTTTCTCCACATTGGTGTTTCCATGGAACACTTTCAGTTTGTTGAAGGAGCAAAGCACCAGAAGTATTCTGGGTTACCTTATGTATATGTTGCTCATGCAGTGATTATAAAGGGAGAAAAAAACATTTTTTTATTAGATTTCTTATGGGTGCATTTTAAGAAGCAAATGTCATGTGAGGCATTAGGCTATTCTTTAAAATAGGGGGGGGAAGGAGTATGTGTGGAGTCTCCTGTTCCCTAGAGTTTCAAGAACTCATGGCTGAGCCAGTTAACCCATTAATTTTTCGTGTGAAATTCAGTCTCGCCATGCTGGAGACCTTTGACCTTCCACAGCACACAGCCAGGAGTAGAAATCTTCAGGTGAATTGACTTTGATGGGGAAGTGCACGTGCCCAGCTGTGTGGAGCCCAGGTGCTGAGGGGCTTATTGGGAATGGGAGAGGGAAGGGGTCAACATGAAGAAACAGATGTCATCTAGGCAGTAATTCCCATCTAATTTGTTTACTCACATGGCTGTTGAGGAAATGCTGTGATAACATATGTGTTCAATCTTTTCATAAGGTTTGCTGTGACAAAACGCAACAGCTTGCTACCTGTGCAGAGAGCTGATGTTTGTTACTGCTGTGTCACTTCAGTTGCAGTTGTAGACTTGTTTTCTCTCTTCCTCTGAAAGTAGCTTTAAATAAGACAGAAGTGGTATCTGGCTAGCTAACACAAATTAAACAGCCGCATGAGATTTCCTTCCTTTGCCAGAGCCCTGAGAGCTCTCTTTGTGCTCCTCTAAGATTTTATCCAGACAGATCATGGTTTTTAAACCCTGGTGGTGTGTGGCACTTGGATTTGGCTAATATCAATGCCCTTAATGAGTTATTAAATTGGGCAACATCATTAAGAATTTATTTTATGCCTTGAAGCCTTTTTCAGATGTTTTTGTTGAGATAACAGCAGCTACCACTGGCAAAAGGAGCTTTGCTGCTGCAGAGTCATCGGCAGCACAGGGGTTGTGCAACCTGTGCCTGTGTTTTACCCTAACATGTGCTGACATGTCGTGTGGACATCCTTTGAGCAATTAAGTTATAGCATTCAAATTAGTGATGCACTTTCATTAGTCATAATTTCCTAAAAATTTGCTTTATTCTTACTTGCAAGGTTACATCCTCATTAAAGGAATACATCCTGTATTCTGCAGGCTTATATTAGAACACAACTAGTGAAAGCAAATAGCTAAATTGTTACCTTTTTTTCTCATGCTTAGAGAATGGAAACTTTCTTGTGGATAGAAGGATAGAAATATGCTTATGGACAGAAGAGGAAGATCCATTAAAAAGTGACCCAGCAGCTAAAAGCAGATACCTTGGAGAAGAGCAAAGGGCAGGCTGATACTCTCCAGAGCTTTCATCATTTGCTGATCAAGGAGAGCTTCCTGAAGCAGAGCTGGTTTCTATTCATTCACTGAACCTTGATGTAATTTGCTTCTATTAAGTCATCTCAGCGATCGAGATCATACCATCAAACCCATATAAACTTTTTGTATTTGCAGTATACCTTGGAAAAGACGTCCGTCACTTAACTGCATGTTAAGAACCACTTTGTTAAGAACTTTTTACTAATTAGTGCATCCTGGCTTTTGTAACTCCTGATTTCCCTCTCCACTTAAAGATACTTTTACCCAAGAATCAGTCTTCACTGTGGAGTGTAAGGTTTGTACAATAATCTATCAAACAGCAGCTTTGTTTACTGATAGCTTTTGGAGTCAAATTTCCACAGCCATTCAGGCCATATATTTTTGAAAAGTCCAAAAATCTTTCTTTTCCATAATGGCAGGCTTTACTATAAATGGCCACTTACTATTTTTTCTTTCTTTTTAAGTAAGAGAAAGTACTTGCAAGGTCAATTGCAGAACAGAGGAAATTTAGGTATAACTAATATTGTAAGCTGTGTTCCTTATCAGAGCTTGTAAAATAAATCTGATTGATAGGTAATGAGAGGTAACTGGAAGTTGCACTAAGTTAGGAAGTAAATACCATTTATTTTCTATTCCAGGTAAGTGCTTCCATTTGAAATATTTGACGTTTATCATGTTCTGTCTCTGAAGTGTTTTGCACTCTGGAAATCCTCAGCTTCACAAATTGTCTTGAGTTACTACAAACTGGGGCAAAGTGAATAGGAAAACCAGAATAAGAATCTCTTCTTAACTCTTTAAAGCTATGTGTGCAGAATTGACATCTTCATGCTTCCTCTTCCTTTTTCTGTTGCTACCCATTCTGAAAGAACTTCTAAAGCCCAAATACTCATTCTGCTGTTGAATATTAATATTATGCTGTTGAAGAAAGACAGTCAACCTTTTCTGGTTGAAATGTTGTTTTTCTCAGATTCCTGGTTTGAAAATTTAGCAGCTATTTTTTCAGATATTGTCTTTTTTCCATTCTATACTATTGCACCTGCTCCTTTTCATTCACTGTTTTGTCTGCTAAATAGAAGTCCCCTTTCATTAAAATAATTTTACTACCACATGTGATCCAATATTTTAATGAAAACTTTATTAGACTGCCTAGCTAATACAGAAGATAGTACCTAACTATAGAATTAATAGGGAAATTCATAATATTGATAAGGAAGTTATTGATACTAGAAAGCTATGTCCCTGTTGAACCAAAGCATTTAAAGCACGTGCTGAAATTGCATTGCCGTTTGAATGCTACATTGGCCAGGGGCTTAACAATTGACTAATAGTAAGAGCTCAATGAAATGTTGTGCTGAACTGAGAACACTGTTAGGTTGACTTTCCTCATGAAAAAAGATAAAAGCTCCAGTGCCTGCATTTACACTATGTCAGTGATTTGAAAAACCAATGAAACTAGTATTCTTGCTGTATGTTTTTTTGTTTTCTCTCCAGGGATGAGTTTGCCAGTTGGTTTGGTCTACATTATTAAACAGTGGGGAGAGGCAGCCTGATGGTTGATTCAGAGAGATGATGATGAATTAGGATATTGCAATATGACTTTCATTGCAGAATACAAGGTAGGTTCAGTACAAATGAACATTTAATCTCAATTTTATCTCAAAATACATTAAATAAGTTTTATTTAATTTTTATGCTTTTTTTTGTATAATTTCATTTAGACAGAGAAAACCCTGTATGCTAATTTTTTAGGAGGTTAACTTTCAAATACCTCACATTGATCTTGAAACACTCAATAAAATCAATATAACCATTTCTGATGACAAAAGCAGATCTGACATTTTTTTGCACAATGGTCACTGACATATAAACTATTCTCTTGTCTTACAAAAAAAAAACCCACCTAAGCGAACAAACTTAGTAGAAATATATATCATCGGGATAATTTTAAAATCAGCTATTTAATATTGCTTTTAATATAATTATCATATTCTTAGCTGAAATACCAAGTTTAATTATATTTCCTATTCACACTAGAGGGCTAGATTTCTTGCGCTTCATTGGTTCTGGTCCATCACTTGGACTTAGATGGGACTCAGGTAGTAGGCAGTTGCTAAGTCATCCATTTGTATCAACTATTTACCTGCCCTTCATAAACTGTGCAATGCTTGTTTTGATCACATTCAAGATCCCCACACTTGAACCTATTTCGCCTTTCACCATTCCTTTAAAATATAGTAGCTTTACCTTTTATTGAGTACAGAGATATTATGTCCAAGGTCATACATAGTCTGTAGCAAGCCAGGGTATCAAAGTCTGGTCTAAACCCAAGGGCAGTGCACTATGCACAGGTTCTTCTTATGTCAGGAAGGAGGAGCTGACAAATTAAGGTTTACCCAATGCAAATAAATGTAATTATAATGGAAAAATTTATTATTTGTATTAAGCAGCCTGGAGAGGAGGCTGTGGAGAGACCTTATCACTCTCTACAACTACCTGAAAGGTGGTTGTAGTGAGGTGGGGGTCAGTCTGTTCTCCGAAGTAAGAAGCAAAAAGAGGAGAGGAAATGGGCTCAAGTTGCGCCAGAGGGGTTTGATATCAAGGAAAGTTCCTTCTCCAAAAGGGTTGTCAAGCACTGAAACAGGCTGCCCAGGGAAGTGGTTGAGTCACCTTTCCCGGAGGTATTTAAAAGACGTGTAGATGAGACGCTCAGGAACATGATTTAGTGGTGGACTTGGTTGTACTAGGTGAATGATTGGACTCAATGATCTTAAACGTCTTTTCCAACCTAAACGATTTGGTGATTCTATGACTCAAAATAGATTTAATACTTGTGAAAGGTGCCATCTGGGAGATGCGGGGATCCTACCTTCATCAATAGATACAATAATTTACATTGACTTAGTTATTGAAAACTTGTGTAGGCTTGAAAGAGATATCTTCCTATCAAAATGAGAGTTCATAGCCTGTACTTTGGTTACCTGAATGCTTCATTACTGTTAATGTTATTGGATTCATTACGAGAGTCTGAGTACTTCTTTCCTGCCTGCTGCTCTGTCGTCCCCTATCACAGCTCAGTTTCCTCACTTTCACAGTAAGTTCAATGTTTCCTTTGTCTTGCCTCTTCCCCATTTCACTCCCTCCAGAGACCCTACAGTACTGTTAACCATTTCCCATAGCTCCTGACAACTGGCTGGGCAGGAGACAGTTCTTGCTGCAGCTCACCTGGGTCTAGGTATGTGCTCATTTTAACCAGCATATATGTGTTGACTGATTCAGGATCACTTGCTCCCCTCCCCTTTTTTTAATCAAAAATTAAGTATTGAAAATGCATTCTATTATCATTATCTATTATTATCTATAAAATTGAGTACATTCTCTTCTTTGTACTGCTTTGGTATAGATGCTATATTAAGGGTACGCAGGGTGTTCTGCTGCTATTATCTGTAGTTTGAAATTATGTACTCTTTGCCATTCCTCCACATCCTCCTATGCGTAATTAATTTGAAATATATGTCTTTGCTGCCCTTTCCAGTTCTCTAAACATGTTTCTGATGAATGTGACACCACTATTCCTAGTCATCTTGTAATTTGGATTTATGCATATATTCTTTGAAATGGCTGATGAACTTTCAAAGGGATGTTGTTTCTATCTTCTTATCAAGGGCTTGATTCCGCCTTATTAAAGACAATAGTAGTCCCATTTTCTTTATTAAGAACAATTTCCGTAATACAATGTGATTTGTGGTTTAAGAAAGATGTCTGTATATACATGCACATTTAGGGACAGCTCTTTGCCTGTTTACATTGTTTGTGTTTCATCATACTAAGACAATAGTTGAAGAATTACTATTGCTCATAGTTGCCATATGTTTGTGTCTGTTTTCTGCAGACAGTCTTTACACTGTGGTACTCAGGAGAATTTTTGGCAAGCAGAAAATTGTAGTTTCATGGCTGAAGGCCTTGCTTAGCATTACACTAATAGCTGATTCTTCAAGCAGTCCCCTCGAAATCCATTGCTTCCTGAGGATTAAGTTGCACCTTGCTGTGCAAAGCTGAAATTGAATCCAAATGGCCCAAAGTGACCTGAATGGACTGAAGGTGTAGACACTGACTTAGAAGAGAATTTTGATACCTCTGAGCAGCCCCAAGCATAGGGGAGCTGGCAGGAACCTGTGCCACTTTTTTTATGGAAGAAACACTGGGTCAAGTCGGAGGCATTCCTACGGCTTTCTGTTATGCAGGCACAGACAGACCAACCTGGTAACTTCCTATGAAAGCCTTTTTCTTGAAAAAAAGCATGACATTTGCTGGAATACTAATGATGCTTAATTATTTAAAGATGCTTAAGCAAGCCAGTTACCTCAACACGCATGTGGTGGGGAGGGGAAGAAGAGCAATGACTAGAGGATTTGGCCTTATACAGTCAGCCTGGGCTTTAAATTTTTACATACATATTACCATCTCTGGTTTTCTGCAGTCATTGGTGGGTGTGAATCTGAAGATGGGTTTGGAACCAGATATTAGAAATCTTTAATAGGGCAATTTCTAGTCAGCCATGTGAATACCACAGCTGTGCTAGGGTCAGAGAGGCTTTTATGTTCCTTGTCTCCAAGTCTGACAAAACGGTTACTTGCCGTTTGAATCCATCTAACCAAATCATGATAAAGTAGATGCTATGAAACATGGATCATACTGTAATACCCACCTAAGATATCATGACCACCAAAGGCAAATATCTATCCTATATTAAATCGTTTAAACACACTTACATTAAACATTAAACAAAATGACGCTTTCAGCATCATTTTTTTACCAATTTTTTTTTCTGCCATGGTTATACCCAGATAAATTGCATAAGTCCATCATGAGTTCAGCAAGTACCAAGGTAACCCAAGTCTTTGTTGAAAGACATTATTTATTCTATAAATATTTAATGTGGAGGAACCATTGTACAGCATAATTTGATAGACATGGTTGTGGTGCTCCCTGAATACCTCTAATGCTCTCACGCTTTCTTCGCTTTTTAGAAATGATATAAAAGAATGAACAGCAATTGCCATGTTCTCAGGAAAAAGCATGAAACAAGCTAATAGTACATTGTATTGCACCTATATTTTCCTGGGAGCTTTTCTGAAACGTTCTTGGGGGCTCAGGCCATCTGTTAGCTGGTTGGTTGCTCAGGCACTTTACTGGCACACAAGGTTTGTTCACAGCACACAATATGAGATGTACCTTCTTGGACATACATTAGCTTCTCCAGTGATTTGTGGTTCTTCCCCCAGTGAGCCCCTAGCAGATATCTAGTTGTCCTAAGCAGTGGAGTGAGACTTTGCTTGTGGTAGTATTACTTGTTCTTAGCCCTCTCCACACTTGTTGCTGGCTCTTGTTGAATACCAAGGCAGCTTCTGAGTCTGCTATGGCAGCTCTTTAATAGTATGTTTTACATTTTTTATTGTAAGCACACTGAGCTTGGGTTTCTTTCTCTGAGCTACAAAGAGTTCACCCTGAATATTATTCAAAACAAGTTCTGTGAAATCATTATCCATGCCATATGTCCTTTTCCCCAGATGTCTTAATCATCTGTCATTATTGGATTCAGTCTGTCATCTAAAAAAGCTCATTTGACCCTTTGTTTCTCATGTCAATGCCCTACAGCTGTCCTTAGAAATCCAGTAGCATACCTTCTCCCACTGCAGATACTGGTTCCTTTGCCTGCCTGCCTGCCTACCTACGTGTCAACTGTATGTGCAGGTGATAGGAGTATGATAAAGAATAAGGAAATGCCATAAACTCTACTGCCATATGACAAATTAAATGATCTTGTCCCTTTGGCCCCCTCGGCCTGACCTCTGCTCCAGGGGCCTCTTCCAGCACTCCATGTCACTGAACTAGAAGCTGCCATTACAAAATACAAGAGGCAAGATAATTTTTTTCTGTGTCTTGTGAAATTCTCATGGATACAAATTGCTCCTTTGCAGGTTCTATGAAGGGAGTAAGATTCTCTCAAGGGCTGTTAAATACAAGCGTTTTTATGTCAAAGATAATTATTAAAGTCCAGGATATTACTGTATTCTTTCCCACAGGAAAGGAGGAACTTTTTTTCAGTTCCCTAAAAGATTGACATCGTAGACTTGAAACCATAATTTTTAGCATGAAAGAACTAATTCAATTTGCAAATAATTTTATGATCTTTAGTGAGACCTTTACAGCAGGAGTCCAAATGCCAAAGGTTAGAGCAATGAAGCCATGAAGTACTTTGCAGCAAATATGTTTTACAAACTTCTAACGAATGACAAATAGAGAATAAAGACTTTAAATGGCAAGGATATAAGAAGACCTGCGTTACTCACAAGTGGTCTCAGGTTACACTCCTGTAACCCGAAGCGTTCTAGAATAAAATAAAACAATGCTATTTCTCCTCTGTATCTAATTTCATGGGCTCCATACTACATATTACACAAAGTACTGTGATTGCTACGGCTGCAATCAGGTAAAACTTCTTTCAAGTCAAAGGATTAGTACTTATTTACTGGCTTGGTCTAGTGTGTATCAGAAAATGTTGCCTAGTGAGTAGTATTGCTAAAAAAGCTATAGGAAATTTACTTATTTTGCAATTAATATTTATTCTCTTTCGAAACTGTCCCAGAAAACTCATGTTCTTGGTGTACATTTTAAATCAGTGTTCAAACTGCTGATGTTTCTGGCTTGGTTTCTGAGCAGACAAGTGTCCAGTGCAGTTGGGAGAGAAGTCTCATGATTTCAAGCTCTGTCTTGCTCTGAAAAGCAATGGCTTGTTGCCAGCTACCAGTAAAGCAGCAATCATACTGTTCATGTGAAAGTTAATGCCGATGTTTATCCTCAGGGCATCTCTGTGCAAATTCATGCTATTGTCTTTGTTGCAAAAGAGTCTTTAATTTAAATATGGGCATGTTCTTATAGTAAAAACAGGCATGTTCTAATAAGGAGACACTTTCAAGTCAAAGAACCTGTAAATGGTCAGCGGTACTTTAAGGTAATTCAGTAGAAATGCACAAAGAGGTTTAGTGCTTCTTTTTTTTTTTTTTTTTGGTGGTAGTGGCTTTTTTTTTCTTTTTTTAACTGAAGCATCTGTTTGCGATTCCTGACTAGATATCATGTATCTGGGTGAACAGAGTTTTAGTGCCTCGTTAGAGGCAAGTTCCAAGTGACAGCAGATGGAGTTGAATCGAGGATTAATTATAAGGAAAGTGAGAGCTGAGGGTGTTTGCTTTCAGTTTTAAGAATCAAACCTCATGTTCTGGCTAACACTGAGATATTTGGATTTGATACAGATTGATAAGGAGATTACCAGAGTGGGGAGATAAAGAGCAGCCTCAGATCACCTGATTAGGATCTCGTTGTATTCACTGTAACATGAAAATCTCTTAGTAAGGGCCCAATAAAAGAGTACTTAGCCATGGCAAAGTTTGCTTTGAGAATTTAAGAAAATTCATATGTAAAGACTTGTGGGCTAGAGATATGGGGAGTTTAAAGTTAGGAGGATCTTCTGAAGCTTGGATAAAAAAAGTTTTACTTTCTTCAGTAAGAGAAATCACATGACAGACATGTCTTGGTGAAGAGTGGAGAAAAATATTGGCTAGGTAGAGTGTATCTGGTAAAGAGATTTTAGTCAGGTCCTTCCATGGTAATCCAAATGACTTCAAAAATCATGTTCCTGCAGTGCATAGAGGAAAAGAGTGAATAGATCAGATTTCCTCACCAAGAATGCTTGGTCTGTAAGATGTGACATCTGAGTTTGACTTTGGGTTTCACAGGAAGAACATTACACAGCACTGGCTACACGGAGATTTATTTCCTCCTGACCTGAGCAATTCAGCACTGTGCACATCCTAGAACGCAAACGGAAATACTAAAGGCCTGCTCTTACCTGCCCTGGCATGCACAGACTGACATCGGTAAGTAATGATAGTTGTTTAAATGTTTTTATTGATTCAGGTTTTGAAATGCTTTGCAGTGCTTTTCAAAACCACGAAGCCAGCCCTTCACCAGGGAGCTGTGGCAGGTCCCTTTACCTTAAAAGAATATATATGATATTGTAACTTTTATGTATTAATGGGTGTTTAGGTTTAAAGGTGATCTTTTTACCCACATTAGAGTGACTAATGCTCAGATGTGAAGATGCTTTGCAATGTTCCCTTCTTGCTGTTGTTCTGTCTCCAGAGAAGAGATTCTCTGATTTATATCTCCTGGATGTGACTCCCACATTAAATATCCCTGCACAATATGTGTTCCTGCACAGTACCTGTCCAGGGAAGGGCCCAGACTGCACTGTACATCATTGTCATGAAAAAGAAATGAGTCAGCAACATAAATTTACTCATTTGAAACAGAACCTTGTTTGTGTTTGGATTTTTTTGTTTGTTTGTTTTACCTTTGAAATCAAAATGGGAAAACTGTTAATTTCACACAATTACAGTCAGCATTAGGCTCGGTGGCAAAACTGAAAATATATAATGAAATAATCTTGATCCATACAAATAAGAGAGGGATGTATTCCTTTGTTACGCCGTGTGCTAGCCAAGCATACCCATCTAAATGAAAAAGCAGTGATTCTTGGGTGCTTATTGCCATACTGTAGATCCTGCATGTTGGTGGTTTATTTTTGATTAATACTTGTAAAGCTTTTATTGAAACTCTTAACACAAGATTTTCAAAATCTCTGATTATATTGAATAGCATATTCAACAGATGCAGATTTAATGTTGTTTAAATAATCTTTAATACAGTTTAAGACACACACATCCTTTTTTTTTTTTTTTTTTTAACATACGTATATTTGACCAATGCCAGATAAAACTGAAAACTGTCTTGGCAAATACCGTAGCAGACAGTAATGAGGAAGTGAATACAAAGCTAATGATGAATAAAACTACTCGCTTGGGTACAAAGCAATAATTCTGTACACTGTGTTCCCAGCTGGACGCTCGAAGGCATGCTTTTGATCATATTTGCCCAAATCCCTTTTGCTGTTGTTTAGAGAGTTCATCCAAGGAAAGGTGCAGAGTTGAGCAATGAGAGAAAACTGCAAGAAGGGAAGTAACACTTCTCTTGGGCTGCATGGGACAGTCTGTCGGCTTTCTTAAGCTTCGTGCTCAGCAAGAGATGGAAAATGTTATTTAAACTTTAGCTAAGAAATATATACTTACATTAATTGTAACAGTGTAGGTTTTGCTTTTAATTTGAGTAGATGGAATATTTTTTTCAGATGGAAATGTAACTTTCTTTTGTGAAAGTGTCTCCTTAAGTTGAATATTAATTTATGTAGCACCATTTATGCAGTGCACCGTATACTAGTGATCCCAGTTTTCCCAGACTGGACCTCACTGATTTTCAGAAGGAGTAACATGGGGAATAATGTCTTCAGTGCTGAATTTACAAAGTTATCTAGTTGATGCAAATCCTTAACTTGCATTCAGATTGGTTACGTCAGCCTGAGTGTTTAGTTTGCACTTTTGAAATGAATCTCCTGTTCATCCTCTCTTTGTTGTGCAGTAGATAACATAGTGGAGTAAGCAAAATGGATTTCTTCTAAATTAATCTAAACTGGAAAACAGTCTCCACCTGCTGAGAACTTTCAGTCCACCAGATCAGACTAAACCTATTCCAAAATCAAATCCCTAAACTTGTACGGTATGGATATTGTATCCTTAACACCAGCTTTCTGCTCTATCTGCTCCTGTTGCACTTCATTACTTGCTAAGTTAGACAAAGCCAAAACCATTAATGGCAATTTTACTTTTTAACTGCATTTTAAATGGTTTTGTGAATCAATAGATACCTTCAAACCTCAGGAGGTCAGGCTCTATAACAACAAACTTATTATCAGTGCTCTGAATTAAATGATTAAAAATTTGTCTAAATAAAAATATGTTTGCTTTCTCCTAAATATGTTTCACAAAACAGGAAATGCCTTTAAAAGCAGATACTTGCTAAAAAAAAAAAAATTAAAAAAATTTGTAACCAGGTACTTTTCAGACAGTTGCAAACATACGGTCTTTCTTCTCATAATCATATAATCTTGAAAAAGCAGTGGTAACTTGGCACAAAAAGGTTATTTGCTGTTAATGGTGTATTAAATACTTGCATGCCTTTACTAGTAGTAAAATAGCTCCTGTTGAAGTCAATAGTAAAATAGAGTTCACTTCAGTTAGGCAGGATCAAAGCTTGAATGAATACACAATTTCCCTTATAAAACATTCCGGTTTTATCCTTTACACATAAGTAAAGCTCCTGAGAGAAAGCTTTGTTTCAACATCAGGAGCACTCAACACTATCTCCGGTTGCAAAACCGCTTTAATCTGGAGGTGACTAACAGGAGAGACTAATGGCTTTGGTTTGGACACATACAACTAAGTAACTCTTTAACAAAGGCAGAACAGACGTGATTGCCTGGGATGTAAGAAAATATTGACTTGATTCATGAGCTTATATATATATTCTTATATAGCTTAAAATTTTTTGAGATACAATTTTTAATAGTGAATGGTCTGTATATGGCAGTGCCATAAGCAAAACTACTTAAGTGTATGTTTAAGCATATGATGAAATTTCATGAACTTCAATAGCAAAAGACACTTAACTAAAGGTACAGATAAATTGAGGCATTAAGCAGGTTTAAACAATGGAGGAGTTCTTACCTCTTTATTTTTACAAGGAGACAATTAAGACACAGAGAGGCCAAGTGACTTCCCCAACACTTCTCAGAAGTCTGGGGAGGAGAAGGGAGCTGAACCCAATCTTCTTGTGCTTTAGATGCTAGGTTAGACTCAAGAGTGACCTACAAAGTCATATTTAAAATGCAAACAGTGCCAGCACTGCTATTTGTTGATGCAAATCCTGGTGGATGAAAAAAACCCCAGTCTTTGCACCACTAGTGGCTTTTACTAGACATGTTTTTAGACAGGTGTTTTAGATATTTTAGGCTAGTTATGTCAACAAAAATGAGTGAAATTTTTAATAGTTTATAAAATATATACAATTTTTAGGCAACACTTTGATACATCTGTGGATATTTTTTCTTGTCTGTGTTGTTTTTAGAGACTATCTGACCCTTTTCTGCAAAAGATGAGAGAGATGAGCTAGGATTCAAAGGAGGGTTGCAGAAATTATGTTGATATATTTTAATTGCTAGCCAGTGTGCTGTCGTCTCTAATGAAACCTTTTCTTAAGTCAATTAAAATAAAAGGCTTAGAACACAGGAGAGTGCTAAGAGGTGATAAGAACTGATGTCCAGTTATATTAGCTGGAGAGATGTAATGTTCATTTTCAAAGTCACAATGGAATGCAATAGTGATGAGCCAAAAAAAGAAGAACAAACCCAAACCCCTCCTCTTATCTTTCTGTTATGCTTGGAGCAGAGGAAGATTTTTCCTTGGTAGTTATGAGTGTTGCAAAAAGTGAGGTCTAGAATTCCTAAAGATTAACTCATGGCGTGTGAGACCACAGCCTAGAAAAGCTAAGCACCATTCAGACCTCTGTGATAGCGTGACATACTCAGCACTTCTTAAAAAAACAGGCCATTTAAATATAGCTGGATGGCTAAGGAAGGCAAGTTTTAAAAATCTTAGCCATAAGTCTTAAAATATCAAAGGGAAATAAGTCTAAATGTTACAAGTGTGAAGTTAGACATATGGTGTGATGGTTTTGGGTTGGTGTCAGTTAGGCAAGTTGATTGGAGTTAAGTAGAACTCTATCAATACTGGGAAAGCATTGGATGGACCCCCTTTATTTAGTTTCTTCTCTCCCCAAAATTAACTGGATGTCTTTGAAATTAACTTTTTGTTGGAAAATGGCTGTCGACACACAAAATCAAATTTTTCACTGTACTTGAGAAGGCCTGCTATGCTTTCTACAGATTGCAAGAGAAGAAATGAGGAAAAAAGGGCCAAACGCAGAAGATACAAAAGCCCTTTGTTAGCTGAATCACCCACAGTAAGATATCAATGCTAAAAACCCAACCAACTAACCAACCAAAAACGCCAAAAATCCAGCTGTCCATCTGATGACAGAGCTGTTCAGTCCAAGAACCCCTTAAGCTGCTGTCTGCTTTATGTGACTCCAAAGGCAAAAAGCTGCTACTACATTTTGTGTCAAGACTGCAGTGATAGAAGATTATTACAGTTACTTATTTGATACCCATAATTTTCTCCACTGATATTGGTGGGGTTTTTATAGCGTATGGCTTTGAGGCACTGCATTTTGAAGCTCAATTTCCCTCCTTCCTGAAAATAGAAAAGTAATCCTGCTGCCTTTGGGAAAAGGAGTTGGCTCAGAGAAGAATTATACTAGCATGACATATATATATATA